>NW_008238373.1:2082433-2109185 GCF_000691975.1 Corvus brachyrhynchos | reverse complement strand
CCCCGGCCCCCCTGCCTCTCTCTTCCACACCTGGTCCCTACTCATGCTGGGGGTTATTCTGTGATATGAACCCACCTCTATACCTGGGGTAGGACATAAGGTTTTTGTTGGCTTAAACCTCAAGAGTGTGAACATCTTCCCAGCTAGAGACACTGCCATCAGCTAAGTTAGCACTCCGCCTAATTTACTGTCAGTTGTTGCCTCTTGTGCAATCAGCAGGTCACCAATGAAACTAGTGAAAAATATAGGCTGCTGAAATTTACCTTTACAATGAGGTAAGAATTAATTTTTCATTTCATATTCATTCATATGTCAGTATACCAATGTTGTTGTATAGTTTACCTAATAGCAGAGAATACTTTTAAATACATGTACTCAAATTAAGCATAATATCTTAAGACTAATGTGAAAAGCGCCTTTGCAAGGCACAATGTGGAAAACAGGTAAGAATCACTGCAGTTCTGTGATTTCCAACTGATCAAATGCATATGGTATCTACATCTCCTCTAACTGACTGTTCCTGTACCCAGCATCAGCAATACCAAAAATGGCAGAAAGAAGAAACTGGTAGCAAAGATAGATCTTCTGATAAGCAATTTCTCAGCTCGGGGAAGAAAATCTAGGCATTTGAAAAACTAATTAAGTGCTTGAGAAGGGGAGGAATGAGATTCATAAGTTTAATTCATGCTGTTACAACAGGCATCCAGAGTTCAATTTTGCATTCATTGCTTTCAGATGAGGTTTGTATTAAATCTGAGCAAATTTATTCAGAAATTTATGTAAGGCTCAGGTTTTTCTTTTTTTTTTCTTTTTTTGTTGCTTTCATTGAAAGCATCTAAATATTGGCAATTTGATTAGCTTGGATAGAACTATCTAAATGAGATCAAAACTATATCAGTGCACTTTTTCACAAGTACAGCAGTCATACTTTCTGATGGAATTACTAATGTTTGTAGATAATGTTCACCTTTTTAGACTCACTGGTTTCAGTGAAATGCTCTTTGATATCCTTCTTTACTAGAAAATTAACAAAGTTGGGGTAAACCAGCTCAAATCTTGAAAACTTTAAGGAGTGTCTTTTGTAGTGTTGCTTTTGACAAAAGTATCTTTGGTATCCTTCTCTGCTTTTTGTAAAACATTGTAATACTTTATCTTATTAGCTTTCCTCTCATTTTATTTCCTTTTTTATTATACAGCCTTCTTGAGCTTTACATAAACATGTCTTCTGACTGTATTTTATGTGAATTGAGTGCATTTTTCAGCAGTTTGTAGCTACTAATTCGGACTATATGTTTCTGTGTATAAGCATTACTCTTGGGAAAGTTTAATTTTTCTGCTACATCATTTGCTTAAATGAGGCAATAAATAGATTTAGTATCAAAAGTAGTTCTTTTCCATGCTAATATGGAAACAATTTAGAGACTTCAGAATATTGGTTTGGAGTGATTGGTACCAATGTCTTAGTGAGACATGATATTCATTATTCTAAAAATTAACTTATGCTGTTATATCTTAATTTCATTTCTTGTGTGTCATTAACTGATGTATTTTTTTGTATGGTGTGTGTGTATATATATAAAAATGTGTACATAAATAAAAAGATGAAATAATAGTTTAAATTATACAGAGGCACTTAAAAATGAAGTTGTTTGGGTGGAAAAAAAAGAGGAGAAGAGCAAACTTGAAAAATAATTTTCATTTAAAATTATGTGGGGTTTTTTTTAATTGCACGCTTTATCTGAAATCTGAATCCATTACTGTGTATCTCTTTTTACTCAGTTCTTTACAATAAAGGTGGGATTGACCTGGTGTTTCTAAGTTGTCCATGGGGAGAGGCAGGCAACTTCAGAAGGCAATTCTTGTCTTACATCTGTCTCAGATACTTACCATAGAAGGGGATATATTACTCTCTGGGTAATTCTCTGTGCATGCAATATTGTTATTTCTTATTTTAAAAAACAAGGCCAAGATAAGCCATGCTTCCTGTAGTTCATTTTATTTTGTTGGAGCTGCAGTAATTGCATCTCTGGAGCAACCACACTTGTTCAAATGGATTGTACATTTTAAGTACGTAAGAGGTGTCTCAAAATGATAGAACTCAATGGTTTGACATTCACGGAAATAACACACTTTCCATTTTGCATGCTACCTGATGCATTTTTTATATATAAACAGAATGTTAAATTTATTAAAACTAGGAGTTTGTTTAAATTTAAAAAAAAAGAGAAGTAAGACTTTTTGAACCATTTTCTACTTGTTACTGGAAAGTATTTGCTCATATGTAGTAGACAGTCTTAATTTCCTCTTCTAAGTGAAATGGATGTTTTGATGCTCTGTTACATAGTCAATGCTTCAGCAGAGCAATGTGGGCATTTTAGTGGTGTGGAAATTACTTCCTATTGGAGTATATATAGCTCTTTTCAGGACTTAATACTTACAGCCCAAGTCTCACCTTCAGCCAAGTGAACTTAATGGCCTGACTCCATTATACAAGACTTTCTTGTGTAGTTCTAAGTAATCAATGCCACACTTTAAAGCTGAAGCATTTTGAGTGAGAGATAACACTAAGGCTTAACGATTTGAACTGATAAAACAAACTGTGTCAATTTGGGTTATCAACCAGATTTCAGCTTGTATTATATCTTTTGTTATAACCTTTTTATAATAATTTCAATTATGTAGTCTCTCATTCTCTAATTCTTCCTCTAAGCTGTTCTGTTGCTTGGCTGTGGTGAGCAGCTGCTGTGTCCCCTCCTCCAGGTGGCTTTGCTTCAAATGCCTGGAAAAAATTATTCCGTTTAGAAATAGGTAACACCACAGATACTTAAAATATCTCATGGTCCACCTTTTCCTGCCTGAAAGATTGTTGATATTTTGTCTTTGCAACATTAGAAAAAGGAGAGATCATTTTTTTATGTTAGGAAAATAATTTTATTGCTTTATATGCTGCCCAGCTACACAGCTATGAAAGAGTTGCTCAAAGCTTTTGAGAAGAGAGGAATTGTGGGTGTGATTATACTTCGGGGAGAGGAAGTGAAGGACCTGCCTCAAAGTGATAAATCCGGTGAGAATTGAGGCATCAAACTTTCCAACAACAGCCTGAAGCAACACATTAGCATCTACAGCAGGTGATGGCAATGAGTCTGAAAAGCTCAGATTAAATGAATTCAGGTGTTGGTGTTAGAAAATCTGGTCTCTAAAGAGTAGTTACTATGGGAAGTTGTTCTTGCCAAAAGAGATTTGGAGGTAATTTAAATTGCAGTGCAAGTGAACTTTATGTTGACTCCAAGCAAGGCCATAAAATAATCATGTGCATGTGAGTCAGCTGTGGAGCAGGAATACTCACAGAATTTCTTTTGTTTGGCAGATATACATACTTGAGCTGATTCAAGCACAATTTCACCATATTTGTTAAAGTTCTAATACAGATTTTTAAAACCAGAAGAACTAGAGCTTGGGAGAAATGATTCACAAGGGGTGATTTAATTTCCGTGTTTTGGATGAACAGGGTGACTGCACATGGGGTGACATCATCCAGTGCTCCCAGTCTTTGTGGGTGACAGAGGTGGAAGAAAGGAGCATGTAACTGCACGGCTATCCGTGGGAGGGCTGTGTCATTGCTATTTCAGAGGATAAATAACGCTGTCGTATTATCATCACCTCAGTGAATATTACGAGACTGCTAACACTGACTTCCCCCTCTATTTGGTTAAAGAAAGCTATAAACCTTGCTTGTAAACTGTTTTATGCAGCTGCTTTTTTACCACGTTTTTGTGAGCCATATCATTGTTGACAGAGTTTTTGATTATGTTTGACTTTTATTTTTGCTCCCAGTGTTCTACGCATTTTAGATTGAATTCATGATTATACGGTGTGTGATTACTGATAAGATCCTAACTATTTGAAGGACTGAAATAAAGCTCTTTCACTTTTCCTGTCCTTTTCATCTCCCTTCACTTAAATTTGTCACGTAGGAGAAGAAAGTCAAAGCAAGACACCAATATTCTTGTGCAAATTGGTCATTATCTGGTTATTCTGCTGCAAGGAATGCTTTAGTTCAAAGGTGTTGATACAACACTCCTAAAAAGGTGCCTGTGCTTCGTCTGGACTAAATTATTGGAAGAATTGATCACTTCTCAGACTTGATGAACTATAGAGCTATAATATTTCTTTCAAATTCTCTAGTTTACCCTTAAGGTTTCATTTTCCTGATGTGAGAGGTGAAAAATCAACTAAGACGAGAAATGATTTTGTGATTGACTATTCCAGCCAGGAAAAGCATTGAATCACCAGACTTGAGAAGAGCTCAGTCCACACTGCAGCTGAATGTGCTCCCCATTTCCCTCCTCCCCTGTCTGAGCCCCAGGCAGCACAGAGGTTACTATCTCAGCAGTATTTTGCCCATGCCTACCCATTTATTAGGAACTGTGAGTTTCCAGGAAGATTTTGAAAACAGAGGTTTTTGTAAGTTTCCCATGTTCACGTTAATTTTTTGCAGTGTCCTAAAATAACATTAAAATCTGTGAATGATTTTCTTGCCACAGTAATGAAATCCACACTGCTTTTCCAATACATTAACTGTAAAACTATCTTGTTTTTCCCAGAGAGGGTTTTTGTGTTATGTCAGTTAAAAACCAATAAACCATCACCTTTACCCCACCCTCGCCCATTTAGTATTGGTGGGGATTCCAGTGTAATGAACCATTATCCATGATTAACTGATACATCTGGGTGAATCTTCATGTGCCACCCAGATCACGTGAGGAATTGTATTAAGCATGAGAAGTAAGAGCTTCAAAGTGCTTCTATTTTGGTAAAAGAATGTGGCTTCCAAATATGTGAGCACTTCTCTGTTGGCTCAACCCACCTCATTTCAGAGATCATACTCTGCTGACTCTACTGAGAGTGGAGTTGCTGTGCCCTGGCACAAGCTTGGTAGGAAAAGTCTGTCATTGTTTCAGAGGGTCTCAAGGTGCAGGAAAATGGAAGGAACAGGCATTTGAGGAAACAAAAGGCAAAGATAAAACAGGGCTGGCTATCATGAAACTGTAACTGCCCAGCAGAAGCTGACACTGAGGTTCCAAAGGCAAGCCCCATGGCTTAGTTTTATTTTATGACTTCAGGACTTGTAGCTGTTCATAGGTGAGAAAATGAAGTTAAAAATTTATTTAAAAGATAGAGAAGCCACCTTTTTCAAGAGGTTACTTCACTTTTGTGATATCCACAGGAAGTTTGTAAGAGCTCTTTTGTAGTGTCTTAAATTTTGGCAGATCCCTGAGATCTGGGGAAAACAAGTATCTCACTGTGATAAGTGATAACCTAGCATTATGTCTTACATTTTTACTGCAGTTGTGGGGCTTGTTCTCTACTTATGGATACCTTAAAATACATAATCCAGGAAAAGAATAGGTGAGAATAATTTTAAACGTCTGTGACTGTGGAAAAAACGTGCAAATCAGTTCATTTGCTAGTTTGTGTGCTCTTGTACATACTGGAGGTATTAATAGAGCAGAAGTCAGGTATAAAGGGAGGAGGGAGGAGTGTTTCTTTGGAAATCTCTTTCTTAGAAAGTAGGTAAAGCAGCTTCTGGATGTTTTGTTTATGAGGGAAAGGCCAAAATGAAAATAATTTACTAGCAATGCTTGAGAGCTGTCACCATCTCCTCTCTGATGGAGTGCAGATAACAGTAAGTGGTGTGTTAGGGTACAAGTTAAATTAGCGGTATTAATTAGCTGTCTGAGCTCTCCATTGTTTTTGCTGCTGTGAGTCTTTTCTAGACACATCTTGTGGGTCATACCAAATACGAACAAAGCAGGTAACTCTATATATATTTACTTATCTCTGGTTTATAAGTACTTGCTCAAATGTGCAAACTGTTCTGATTAACTCCTCTTGGTTAATCTGGTGTAGAGTGGTGGTAGTTGTCTCAACTTCTTTGTACTTCACTGTGGAGATTTTATCATTTACTTTAATTCGAAAAGGCAAAGTTAAAGTATGTGAACTAATATCAACTGGTAAGGAGTGATTTTCAGGACTTCAAACAGAGGAGAAACTGGCAGTGTATCAAATGATCTATAAACTCATCAAATTTAGGTCAAGTGGAGTGTGTTGATGTTTTTGAATTATGCTGCAATTCAGCTTTTCCTTTAGTAAAAGTCTGTAAATATGTTCCTTATAATTTTTTTTTCAAACCATGTCTAGTCTGATCTGATCTAAAATGATATTTTAAAATCAGGTCAGGAGAACAGTTACTAACCTTAGTAAGGTGTTTTGGACTGTCTTGGTCAGTTGAAAATCAGTTTGGAAGTAACCTTTATTTGTAGAAATGGACTATGGCTTGCAGAAGGAATTACAGCAATGTGTAATGGAAGGTATGATACAACATCTAGCATTTGCTTGTGTCCACGTGTGATGAAGTCTCTTCCTGTCCCAGCACTAGCAGCACGAAAGCAGTTGGTTTCATCAGCTGTGATACTGACACGGTTAGTTTTCTTTGCTTAGCCCACCATCTCCTTGTTTTTCATCAGAGGTTGGGGCTAGCGGGTGTGCCTGCCCAAAATCTGATTCCACACTGCAGTGGGGGGTACTCAGGAGCTGTGCCACATAGCAGGACGGAAAGCCCGTCCTGAGCTGTGCCACGCCAGTGTAGCTTAATGCAATACTGCAACAAAAGCATTTAAATGGTGCCTAGAAGGCTTGATTTGTAACCTGACTTTCTGCAGGGGAGCCTGGGCTGTGTCTCCCAGGCATTGGCAGGTGCAGTGCAGAGGGGATGTTGTCCAGACTTAGCACTGCTCTCCAGCACAGCTCCTGTCCCCCTGTTTGCTGGTAAGGCCTGACCACTTGTGTCCCTCACTCCTGAGCTCATTCAGCAGTAGCAGCATTTTTTGTAAGTCTGATTTGGCTTGGGTTTGTTTCCTGTTTGTAGTCAGTGATTTGACAAAATAAAAGGTTAAATTGATGACCAAATGAGGTTTAAAGTGGGCTTCAACCTGAATAGAAATTCACCTTTATTTTTTCTGATTTTCTTTTAATGGACCTCTTCAGTATTTACTTAGTTCTGACTTGATCAAGTCTTTGCTTTATCTTTGCTTCTGCTTTTATACAGAAAGAGATAGCAGTCTTTGTTTTTTCCCTTATTTATGTATCTAAACTGGTTATTGCTTAGTTTGTTTCTACTAGTCATTTTTCAGACTGTTTTGGCTTTTGTTGAGGTGCTGATTTAGGGTGGGTTTGTTGGTTTTTTTGGTTTGGTTTTTTTTTTCCTTAATGAAGAACAACACTCATTAAATGAAGGAGTAATTTTATAAATTATGTATAAATGTAGTTTAGGAGTTAGAAGAGAAGCTCTTCATCATTAGTGCAATTGAATTATGCAGAAAACTCTGAAATATAAATAATGAATTTATTAAATGAGTCATATGACCCTTTGCTATTATGCACCTGAGTATCTGAAGCTCACCTTGCTAGATCTGTATATGTGCCGACCGTGGTTCACAGGTGGCTTTTAGGAGTGTACCTGCTTCAGTAATTTATCAGAGACCAGTGAGACAGGATGGCATAGCAATGCAACAGAACTGATTCATTGGCAGCCAAGTCAAATCACATCCAAAGAACAGCATTATTTATCCATATGGGATCCCCCTTAAAACAAGAAAATATAGAACTTCCCATCTGCAGCTCTTTTACAGAGCAGCCTCTGGCATCAGGAAAAGCAGAATGGGTAGTGTGGTGTCTCAAACTGAGTCTTTTTCTACAGGCTGTCAGGATTTAGTAATCTAATCTGTTGGGTTGGTGAGAACTGATAGAGTTAAGCACTATAGGGTGAGGCAAGAAAAAAGTTATAAACAGAGGTCTCACAGCACTGGGCAAGTCTATTGAAATCATTCTTCTGAACAGTGTACGTCACAGCTGCCATAGTGACAGTGTTTCAGCACCTGAAAGGCATTTGAAGTGTCTTGGCATGGGGAAAAAAAAAAAAAAGAACAGCTATAGATGTTAAAAAGGAAGATGTTAAAATATATATATATTTTTTTTTTTTTCTCAGTGATTTGAAGTATTTTGCATCTGACAACAACCTTCACTGAAGGGTTGTTAAAGATTGGAACAGCCTGCCCAGGGAAGTGGTGGGAGTCACCAGTCCTGGAGGTATTGAAAAGAAATGTAGATATGGCACTTAGGGACCATAGAGGGCTTTTCCAAACCAAGCAATTCCTTAGAATCAGGGATGGTGGGTCTGTGTCCCAGGTAGCTGAGAGACACCGTGTGTCCCAGGGGCTGGCATGAACTGTTACCTGGAGCCTGCTTCTCAAGATCCTGTCCTAACTTTTCCTTTCAGCTGCAAGATTTTGTACAGATACCAGAGGTCTGTGCAACCTGTGGCTCAGGTGCATGTTGTTTGATCCCTTCATTAGGAAACCCAAAGCCTTCAACCAAGTTTCTCAATCACTGTTGCCCATCAAACCTGGTAAAACAAGTGAGAATTTCATTGGGGGAAGAGTGGGGACATTCATTGTATATACCAGCAGTTACTGAAAATTTAAAGCTTTTGTAATTAGACTTTTCCTTTCACAATGGTGCTGAAGAAACTAAGGTGCTCTCAGCTGCAGGGATGGAAGCATTACACTGTTATGTGCTGCAAAATGAAGAGCAGAATGTTGTTGATCTCTTAGCTTAAAATTCCTGTTCTCTAGTTTTAAAATGTCATCGATACAACAATTTGCTAAGATGTGCTAGCACTGCTTTACAGAGCTGTGACATTTTGCATTATAAAATACTGCTTGAAGCAGGGGGTTATTTATTATCTCATCCCTCTAAGCTGATAAACAGTGCAGAGGTTGTCACTCAAGGTGCAGATTACAATATGCAACAAAAATTATTTAAATTGTTTCTGATGTGTTTGAGCAAGAGATATAAAATATGCTAGCATTAATTTGTGTTCTCAAAATTAAAAGCAGATTTGTTTTCAAATAAAACTGATGCATTATGTAACATTCAAATTTCAGGAAATATGATCATAATAGCACACAATAATAAGTTAGGGTTTTCTTTAATCTGAAAGATAAGTAAAGATTTAGGTACACAGGTAAAAATGGTCTTGATGTCTTTTTTTTTTTTTTAAATCCTCAAAGCACTGAGTCTACAGAAATCTTCTGTAGTCTGTAAATTCGACTTTTTTTTTTGTCTGCAGCTTGACACAGTGTAATTTTAACATTGAAATGTTAATAACATTTTCAGGCAATAATTCATGCAGTTCTATTGCTTATGTCAGTGGTGAAAAGGAAAGACATTTGCCAGACCTGGGTAGTTGTTAAAAGGTAGTGTAAGCTTGAACACTTTTGTGAAGGGCACAGGCATCCTTCGTGGCTCAGAACCCTGCAAGCTGGACAAGAATTGAGGACATCCTTCAGGTTTCAGTTTCTGCCTTTCTTTTTGTTTTTGGTGGCAGTGAATGATATTGCGTAACTTTGAATGCTCACAGTATTTTTTTCATGCTTGTCGAATTTGGGAGCACACCTGAGCCATGAATGGGGCTGAGAGACCTCTCTGACCCTATTAATGTGTTGTAGAACATCTTGTCTACCAGGATAGATTTGCCTGATTCAGGGAAATAATTGTGTTACTTTTAAATAGCTTTACTCATTTTTAATATGGCTTCACATTTGCAAGGCATAATCTGGCCCTTTCCATACTGTGACTTTCTCTCTGAATTTCAGCAGAACTGCTCGTGTGTTTAAAAGAAAACATGTGCCTAAGTGCTCTGGTGGCCAGAGGCCAGAGTACTCAACATGCTACAGGGCTGAGCCCTAAATGCATGCTGCTTTAATGTATAGTCTTCTCTAGCCCAGGAAAAATCAGGATTTACTCTATAAGAAGTGTCACAGAAGTGTGAGGAAAATATCTTGCTACGTGGAGGGTAGCTCAGGCTCCTAGCAAATACAAGCAACAGAAGCAACGTCAATGATTTTTTAAGTTGTATTCAAATGAGGTGCTTTTTGTGGCTAATGAATTGGTCAGTTAATTTTCTCATCACCATGTTTGAGCTTGTTCTTGCCGCTGAACAGTCTCTTATTTTTTCACACGTTGAAGATGGCATTAATTTAGCCTTCTTTCCTGTTATAAAGCTTTAAATGCCTTCACATTAATGTCTAATAAATGAAATTTGTGGTTTAATCTGCACATTATTGCTGCTGAAGGAGCAGAGGGATGCAGGTGGGAGATCTCAATTCTCTTTCTTTTCTTCTCTTCTCATTTACACCAGAGACATTCCAGGATCCTTATCAGTTAAGCAGTTTGTGTGCGTTTTTTCCCATGGTAATAGTGACATGAAGTGGGAAATACTTCAAACATGCATCTTTGCAAGTATTCTTTGGTAACTAAGTCTTCAATATTGAATTTAATGCATATTGGTTTTTTCTATCAATATCTGTGAGGGAGCTTTTCCTGATTGGGGGAGAGTTGAAAGATATCCTTTTAAATTATTATTAATTGCTTTCACTAGAATAAAATCTGTGTTACTTTGCTTTGGATAAGATACTGAGAGACAGAAGGGTGATGTTAAGTAGAGTGTAGTTAATTTTTTTTATTGATCACTGAACTCTTGG
Source organism: Corvus brachyrhynchos (assembly GCF_000691975.1). Lineage (NCBI taxonomy): Eukaryota > Metazoa > Chordata > Aves > Passeriformes > Corvidae > Corvus > Corvus brachyrhynchos. The sequence continues at coordinate 2,098,581 of NW_008238373.1, read as the reverse complement.
TGGCTGTTTCTGTTGCTTAGTTGTCCAGTCTGCTCCTGGTCAGCTTGCATTTTTCTTCTTTTCAGTCAGCTAGTTTTACATAAATTGTTACACAGCATACTGAAGAGGCTCTTTTGAACTGTTGCTTTCCAGAGGATATTTCTTTCCTCATGCTGGCATGTTGAAACAGGGGTTTCAGCAATCTGACTGAGCTCAACAGTTTAGCCCCTGTGCTCAGGAATCTCCAGGGGCACATTTTAAATGCTACACAAGCAAGATCCAGGAATTGTGATTACTGTCAGTAAAGTATGGGAAAGGAGCAAGTGGCTTTCCAGTCTCCAGGGGGGACTCTTCTGGCTTGATGACAGAAGATGAAATTATGGGCATAGGACGAAAATAAAATGGAGTGTATGGAACTAGTAAAGCTCAAAAATATGAAAGCTAAAATTTATAAATAAAGGGCTGGTAGTGGGGCGTGCTTGGGGCTGAATGCAACATGGAAGCGGGCCACAGCTGAATGTCTATAGAGTTTGGTGGATTTTCTCAGAAAAACTGAACAAAAAACCAACCAACCAGAAATTCTTCAGTCTCAACTGTGGTGATGAAGAGTTATAAATAATACTAAAAAAGACACTAGCAATTCAGAGTGATTTGCAAAGGGTTCTCTGTAAAGGATGTGCAGCTGGTTTTTGTTCTGTGTAGGGGACTGGTTCCCCCCCATCTCAACAATTACTCTTCAGTCCTCAATTGAATTTCCATCTGTTTCCTAAACTTCTGCTGGCTACTGTGGCGGGTAGATTGTCCTGCTGCCTTCCAGCTAGTGTCAAGTGTCTCAACATGTCTTTATTCCTCCACCTATTGGTTATTTCCTAGCAGATTTGTGTGTTTCTAGTCAAAACATATGCTGGCATCTGCTAAATGCAGAGTGCTTATGGTGAATGAAAATAAATAGAGCATACAGTTTGCCTCTTCAGATATTGTAGGTAATGACATAACAACTGTTAAGGCAGGTTTTGTGTGGTTTTTTGTGCTTTCTGCAACATTTTGTACTTTCCAAACATGCCTATTTCTCCACAGTAATTCTGAAGCCTATTGATTGCCTTTTTCTTCCTCTGCTCCCTTTTTCAGCAGAGATCAAATCCCTTCTTTCTTCAATTTTTTGCTTATTTTTATTTTCACTGAAATAATGGGGGAAAAGTAATGTATATGAACTCCAGGGATCTTGTGACAAGATTTTTATCCATGTGCAAATAAAAATATAGGATGAAGGAAATTGTCAAAAAACAGGAGAAAGGTTCAAAAAGGTATTTATTAAATGTTAAGCTTTTTTATGGATATATGTGACTCATCCTTGCCAAAATCTACAGGTTAGGAGGTAAGAAAGAAAAACATTCCTGTGTCTAGGGAGATCTTCCTGTATGTTGTTCAAGTAGTCCTTTGCAGATATTATTCTCAGCATGAATAGAAGGTGACACAGAAGTATGCAGAGAACCATAAGAGATAATATTGTTATGCTCAGACCTTTGCACTTCTCAGGGGCTAAAGAAAAAGGAAGTAAAGGCAGCTTTATGGTGGAAAGGACCTCTGGAGGCACCTTCTTCAGTCCACTGCTCTAGTCAGGGCTAACTTCCTAGTTTGACTGGGCTGTCTCAAGTCTTGGTCACTCAGGTTTTGAAAACATCCAAAGGTGGGGCCTCTGACTCTCCCTGCTTCTGGCATTGCCTCTGCTCAGCCTTCTGGTCCCAGAGTGGTGTTGTGTTCCAGGAGGAAGACAGACAAGTCAGCTTCTGCCTGTGGAGGACTATGTGAAACCTGTGAGATGGAGAGAAAGGACAGTACACCTCAGAGCTGACAGAAGGAAGTGTTACTTTAAGATTTGAAAGCAAAATAGTAGGTGAAATAAGCAGGTTTATTCCAACAGCATGTGCTGTTTGCTTCCATTAAAATTTGGAATGAGTGCACTGATACCTTACTAGAAAGCAATGCTGGTATCTTTCAAATGGGAAAAAAAAGTTTCATCTTCTATAATTATGATGAAGATTAAGAGCTTTCTAACCAGCATAATCTTAGCAGAATACCATAAACTGTGATAAGGGCTGTTTTTCAGGACTGCAATAAAATATGCCTGTATAGAGCATAGCTCAATCTTCACTAGTTGTATGTCACTGCTAAGTGGGTTATCACTGCCACTAGTAAAAAATAGCTCTCTGTCACAAGCCTTTGTAACTTGCTGTAGTACAGTGGTTCTAAAATACATTTATTTCTTACTGAAATACCCTCAAACACCCTACCCTACAAGATATTTGAGTATACATGGTACTGCAGTAGTGGGTTTATATAATGTAAGAAAATAATAAGCTTTTTCATGGTTTATTGACATTTATTATTTGAATAGTCAAGATTATTACCATTTAAGAATATGTTATTTAGAAAGAGTAAGGTAATGCTTGTGAATCCTACAGAAGAATGATTAGGAGCATTGCCAGTTGCCTTCTTTTTATGGAGCATAATGACAGGTTTCAAATGCATTTTTGCTGAGCTCCCTCTGAAGAAGCTCAGCATCCACAGAATAACAATGTCAGAAAACAGTTTGTGTTTCCACTTGATTAGCTCATGTCACTTTTGTCTCTTTTCTGAATTCGCTGTAAAATCCTGCTAAATCCTTCCATGGTTCTGTATATGCTTCAACCCATTCTGTCAAATCACAGAGAGCTTACGAAAGCATCTTGCCAAGTCATCTGGAGGATCTCTGGGGTTTTTCTGGCTTATAGCATGGAAGCATGCTGAGCCCAAGGACGGGGCTGATGACAAGGGAAGGTCTGTCCCTTGGAGGGAAGGGGGTAGTTGATATCCCTCCTTGCTGGTCACTGGGCAAAGCCTCTAGTTGTGTAGGAGATCATGATACTGTGTGGCCATCTAAGTGTGTGCTCATAGCCACGGTCCCCTTTTGCCTCTCCTGGAAAGATTGCTCTGAGGTTGCTCGTGACCGGGTGCTCTGGGAAGGGCATTTGGTTTCCTCTTTTCCGTGAATTGCACAATGAACTTTCTCCTGCACTTAGAACAATTTATTCTGAAATGGTAGGAGCAAGTGTTCCTCTGATAGCCACCCATCCATCAGCACTAGCAGAAACTAGTACTAGCCTGACTTTGCAATGAAAGTTGCAGAAATGTGTAAAGGGGCTTCATTGTTGCTTTGTATCAGAATACTTCAGTCAGTTACAGTCATTGTATGTCCTGCAGGATATGCTATAAGCCTGTTGTTTTTTCCTTATGGTAATTCTGGGTGATCTGTTCCCCTCCAGGGAGAGAAGAGGCATGGTTATGTGACAGAAGAGAAAAATCTTGTTTGTTTTGGGGTGATACTAGAGATGCAGTTGTGAGGAGATATTTCCACGAAGTTTGAGAGTCTGACTGAATGCTAACCTTTGAGCAAGTGACTTTCTATTTGGTCAGGTCCTTGTGCTGCAGTTATTTTACAGAGCTTTATTTCTTTTTTCCTTTTGTTCAATGAAACGGCACTAAAAATAAAAATCAAAAGTAACCTCTGTCCCAGTCCCCCATAAATAAATAAATTTACCCTTTATAATATTGTTCCAGCAGCACAAAAGGGACAGATAACATTAAGTAGTGGTATTCAAAATTTCCTGTGTTTTCTGCAGGCTTCTGTGTTTTTATATCTTTGATTGCTACTTCTCTCTGAAAATAACAGGCATAAATGTTTTCTAACAATGCATCAGCAGCTTATTCTAATTTCTGAATTCTAGGGATGTGTCCTCTACCAAGTGTTTGGGGGGCAAGCAGTAATTTTAATAATCTATGTAATATTTCTCATAATATATGACTTCTAAGAGAGGCAAAATCTCCATTACAGAGATAGCTCTAATACCAGGTAGAGTTTAATAACATCTAGAATGAAACTCTCTTATCCTTTGATAAGATACCTGTAAATGTTCTGTATCCTAATTTGTCATTTTCTGCTGCAGAAAAATAAGCATTGGTGACGTGGCGAATCCTTATAAAGCGTTTTCATGGCATGCTATCTTTAATGAGAATCTTGCAGTCTGCAGCTGGGATCAGGATAATGTATTGTCTGTGGCTAAGCATTATGGAAACTTCAGATTTGCTTAAGATCTTTGAATTTGAAGCTTTTAACTCTGTGTGTGATTGTTACCTCAGTTGATAATTAGTAGCCATGTGTGCACATTCACATTCCATGGAGCTGAGTTCATACGTCACGCTGAGCAGAATTTGGGCATCCAGCACAAAAATGTCCCAACTCCTTGGTGAAGGATAGCTGAGAAATGGAGAGCTGAGACAGTCCAAGTCTGCAAAGAGGCATGGCAGGACTCCAGCCTCCCGCCTGAACTTTCCATTTGTGACAAGCAATGAAGAAACTTGTTCAGGCCTCTTACAGCTCAGAGCGTTACAGCAGAGAGGCTGTATAAGAAACACTGGGAATCTGGGCACTAATTACAGGAACACTTCTGCAGTCTTTTCTGGGAAAAAAGTGGAGGAGGAGAGGTGCCATTATGCTTAGGTACAAGTGAAAGGAGAGGGAAGGAGGGAATGTTCAGCTCGTTGAAACTCCCTACAGATGAAAAGTTCCTGTCCTTGCAAACAAAAACACTCCATAATAATTCTCAAAAGAAAAGTTGGAGAAACTTAATAGACCATATCTATATAAAGCCAGAGAAGAACTATCAGGGAGATGCAAAATTGTCATCCCAGGACAGAGGAAATCTCAGTACAAACTCTGTCTTAAAATCCACTCTGAGACACATTGGGCCAGCCATGGTTTGCTGCCCATCCATGGGTCCCTTCACCTCCTGAGGCTCTGCAGCCACCTACTTCAGGCAACTGCGCACTAGCCCAGGCTGCCTGCTGCCTCTTTTCCCCAGAGTCCTGGGGATGCCCTCACTCAGCAGCTCAGCAGAGCTGCTTGGTGTGATGTGCTGAAGGTAACCAGGAGAGGTCAAGGGAGCTACAACCAATAAAGGGAACCCTGAAACCTGCTCTTCATATGCTCACAGCAGAAAACAATAGCTTCTTGCCTCTCCTACCTCTGAAGACTTGGTCTGGTGGGTACAAATGGTGCTCTCCCTCATCCTTTTCCCATTCCTCACCTCTGCTCCAGTCCTTTTCATCAGTCAAAATCTTGCAACCATGCACTTAAAAATAAAACGCAAAAATTTGTTATTTAATTCCTGCTCAGTCTCCCTGCTCCATTATTTCTTAGATTATATTAGAAAGAAAATAGTCTTTTCCATGCCAGATTTTCCTTTCCTTTTTTTTTTTGTGTATGTATATGTGTGTAACTTTGCTTCCAAGCCTAGCTGTGATCTTTAGCAGGCGCTCTCTGGAATTCCAGAGATGAAAGGCCTATGCCAGGCAGCCAAGCACCATATCTGTCTTTCAGAAACAACTTCCCTTGAAAAGGGGCAGTGGCTTTCCTCCTGTAGCCTGTGTATCAACTCTTACACCCCTTCCTCCTCGAGGCCTTTGCCTTTGGTGTCATTGAGATCATTAATTGATTTCTGGTGTCTGTTCGATTAATCCCTGAACTTTGTCACTATTACAGTGACATCCAAGCTGACTTTCAGCTGGACGCTGTCCCTGATTTTCATTTTCTCTCCATATAGCTGTAGAGCTGTGCCAGACAGCTGGGATATTTTTATTGTCACTTAAGTACAGAGGGGGGTATCCTGGTAGGATAGATCTAGAACAATCTTTGTGACAATTTATTCAGACATCCAGATACATTGGTCCCAGATCTTTCTTTAAGTAATTTTTTTGACTTAGTTCTTAAAACTTAAAAAAAAAAAATCATTTAAAACATTGGCTATTGTATTAACATGGATTTAAAAAATTGCTTTATGGGCAGTTAAGCACTAGACTTTTTGCTGACTTTGTTTTCCATCATAACAGTATTTTACTGGGTGTATTGGGGTTTCACTAATTACATATGCGACTAGGTTTGTTAGTGTAACAAGCTTTGACATTTGTATACAAAGGATAATTGGTAAAATTTGCCCTTACAATTACTCGACTGTGATTATAAATGTGTAATACAGCACATGTAATAGCAAGGAACCCCATTCAGCAACTCAGGAGGTACTTTCTGACCCTGCAAAGTTAATGACTGAAACTCAATAATATTTTGTGCCTTGCACTGATAATATGCACTAGGGGTTTTTTTAAGAAAAGAAAAATGTGTTGATTTGTTGTGTGGCAAAGCGAATCACAGAAGTATCTGAGCATACTCATCTTTTCTCCTGCGGTTTCTCCCCAGCCTCCTCAGTGTGGATATCATAAGAAATAATTCACCAAGACTTTCTCTTTAGGCAATGACAACGAATTACAGCATTGTACTGTTCAAAGTATTACATCTCTGATCCTGAAATGAGTGTACAGATCAGTCAGTACAATGCTGGATCATATTAATAATTTATCATAGGGATAATTATACAGGAAATAAAAGGGACAGGGAGGGCCATAGTCTACTTGCATAGTTTCTGAACATTAAGAGATGTATTACATGTCTGATGTGGGTTCTTAATGCGGCTTAGGAACATTGGTCTGCAACTGTGCAGAACACCTTAGAGAACTATTAACACAGGCCATAAAATACCGAGAGACCAGTTACTTATTAAAGGTCTGAGCATCAGGGAGAAATAGTGCAGCTTTAAAAGTTTTAGTTGGGCTGAACAGTGAAGTTTTAATTAAAAAAACTAATAATTGTTAAAGTCATTTAATGTTAGCAATCAGCCTTGTCAATAGCTTGTGAACTTTTTCACCAGTACATTTCTTATTCCCAAAAGTCACTTTTGGAGATCAGAATAATGAGCACAGAATAATATTCTTTTTTCTAGCAAGGTAGGACAGGCTTTCTGCTAGCTTGCACAGATCCAGATTTCATTCTGGCATCTTTGTGCAGACTGAAAAACAATGTATTACTCCATAAAAAGTCCTGTTGTGTATATAATAATAGCCTTACTTGTATTTGAAGTGAGCATGAGGATCATTCATAGATTGAAGACAGCAGGGAAGGTTGAAATTACACAAGTCTTATGGCTGTAGCAGTATCCTCACCTGATTTCAACTGAACCAGAGATATTTTCCCCACCCCCACTAGAAAACATTTTAGATACCCCTTACACCCTGTTGTAACTAATTTTGATTTTTAAACTTGGTGGTGGTGAATCTTAGTGTGAATACTAGTGAAGCATCATATTGTCCAACTTGTTTGGAAGCAAAGCACCTCACACATCATGTCTATGCTAAATGCTGTCACAGAGATGACAGGACTGTTTTGGTGGTGGTGGTGGTTTTGGGGTTTTTTTGTTGTTTTTTTTTTATTATAAGGAGAAACTGAAGAAACCAACCACTTTGCCCCTTAATCTTCTTTTTTTTTTTTTACACTTCGAAGAGTAGGTTGACCAAGGCAGGTGATGATATCTTGCTAATGAATTAATTTTAGATGCTTGTTCTTTTTTGAGCCTATATAGTGAAAATACTTTATCTAGGGAAATTACCCACAATACTTAAATTGAGCTTAGTGGCAAGCCCCAGTCACTGAGTCTCGTCTCTCTCATTTCAGGTCAAAAAGCAGGTGGGTTAGTATCACTCATTTTTTCATTTTCATTATAGCTCTTGTTTCCCAGTGTTCTATGCCATGTTTTAAAATCAGTCACTGGAAGCAATGTGCCCTAATTTCTTCAACCCTTGCTGAAGCCTTGAGACTGAACTTATGTTTTCCTTGCATGGAATTGAACTTGATACAACAAGAGACAACAGGCTCTCTAGGCACATTTTTCTTACAAGATCTCACCAGAGACCTGGTAAGGAATTACTAGGGCAACTCTCCATCCTGCATGCAAAAGAGAGCAAGGATGCATAATTATGTTCAGCTGTTTCCCATACACATCCTCCACCTTCCTTTTGTCTAGTCTCCCTTACCCTCTCCTGGATATTTCCAGCACATCACACCAAGCAGCTGTGCTGGGCTGCTCCAGAGACTGGTAGCTGCTGAGCATCAGGAAGTGAAGTGCTGATGGCTGGGCTGTAAATCGTGACTGGTCCTATGCATCTCGGGGATGAAGGATGAATTTTAAACCAGGGTTTGTATCCAGATATTTTCTCTCTCCTGGACAGTGATTTTTAATATCCCTTGTAATTTTCCTCCCATCATAATAGAAGTTCTCTGTTAGTTTCCTCAGAATTTGCTTGTGGGAATTGATACATAGAATGTTGCTAAATTTGTAAAGTAGTATGAGACAAAGCTTTCTGTTACTTCCATTGCATGTCCTCAGCCTTTTAATAGGTAATATAAACCATCTTCATTTGAGTGGGTTTTGTTTGTTTGAGAAGAAAGTTTACTGTATCTCCCTGAAGTGGTTAGGAAATTAGGGTTATTGTCTCCAATTTTTTTTTTTTCATTTTCGGCTTAAAGGATAAAAGCTTTATCTGAGACAGAGATATTTTAATGCAGATAAGCAGACTTTTGAAGTATAATAGACATTTAAACTGAGATTTAAAAATCGTTTACTATTATAAAGAGCTTCTCTGATGGAATCATGGAAATATGGGGTGGGGGAATCCCTCCTCTTTCATATAATATCCCTAGACTGAGAAATGATGTAAGTTATCTTCTATGTATTTTGTTATGTATATTGTAAGAAATAATTGAATTTGTCACTGTGGAGAATGTTCCCTTAGACGTGTAGTAAAGCAGTCTCTTTGAAGAACAGGAATCAAAGAAGTTGGTTTGAAGCATTGGAGTCTTTGTGCTCAGGGACTAAATGCTGACTTATGCCTTGTTTAGGTTAGGCTGCATGGCTTCTTCTTAGCCAGTCAGCGTGACGTGTGCTGACTAAGGAAGAGTCTCTTTTCCTGTTAAAATTCTTTAAACCCAAACTTTTCTCCCAAGTGGACATCCCTTATTGTCCATGTTCATGCTGAGTTTTTTGTTTATACATATAGGGTTCATCCCCATTCACAGGCCTAAAAATGTTTCTCTTAGGCCTTGAACATGTGATGTTTTCAAAGAACTACTCCCTCTTATTTCAGAGGTCTTTGCGGGGACAGCCAGCAGCACGCGCTCCTCTGAGCAAGAGTGGAGGCTTCGGGGCTGGTTGCTCTCTGGGCTCCTGCCAGCCACACCCTGGGTGGGGAGGTTTGGTCAGGAGGGGCTAGGGGGGAGCAGAAATCCCATGGTGCATGTCACACCCTGCTCACAGCGCTGGCTGCTCCACTGCATTGCACCAGCTGTTGTGTGCCACACCACTTACTGGTATCTCTCTCTGGAGACAGGTGTGCTCAAACCTCAGGAGAGAAAGAACATTTCTGTGATTATTCCTCCCCTTCCCTTTTTTTGTTTGCTTCACACTGTGAGTATGAAGCACTTTTGATAGAATTCTGCTGGATGGAACCCAAACATATTGCACAGGACAAGCTTTTGAAGAGATGAGAGCTTTCCTAATGTTTGGTAGTCAGTTTAAGGGAGTGACAGTTCCCTTTGATGTCCTGGGCTCCAAATATTTAAGGACAGTGTTGCAGAAAAGGAATAGAAAGCTGGTAATATACTACTTCATTCTGAAATCATAAGCTGTGTAAAGAAAACTTTGAAAGTGTTAGATTTAGGAAAGATAAATGTTCATGCCTCAGGAGAGAGATTTTAAGTTGCTGAAAAAAAGCTGAAAAATCATAATTCTGTGGTTTGATGTTTTGATCTGCGTGTCATAGAATGTTTTCGGATGGAAAGGATCTTAAAGATCACCTAGTTCCACCCCTGGCTGTGAGCATGGACACCTACAGGTTGAGCAGAGCTCCATCCAGCCTGGCACTGAACACTTCCAGGGATGGGGCATCCACCACTTTTCTGGGCAACCTGTTCCAATGCCTCATCACTCCCACAGTGAAGACTTCCTTCCTAATATCTAATCTAAATTTACCCTCTTTCTGTTGAAAGCTATCTCCCCTTGTTCTGTCACTCCATGCTCTTGTAAAATGTTCCTCTCCAGCTCTCTTGTAGGCTCCCTTTAGGTACTGGAAGGCTGCTGTAAGGTCTCAATGGAGCCTTCACTTCTTCAGGCTGAACAACCCCAACTCTCTCAGCCTTTTCTCATAGGAGAGGTGCTCCAGCCCTCTGATCATCTTTGTGACCCTCCTTTGGACTTGCTCCAGCAGGCCAATGTCTTTCTCGTGTTAGGAATCCCAGAGCTGGACACAGTACTCAAAGTGAGGTCTTAGAAGGGCAGAGCAGAGGGGTAGAATCCCTTCTCTTGACCTGCTGGTCACTTTTCTTTTGATGGAACCCAGGATTCAGTTGGCTTTCTGGGCTGCGAGTGCATGTTACCAGGCCATGTTGAGCTTCTCATGCACCAATACCTCCAAGTCATTTTACCTTTTGTCCTAATTCACTCAAGGACACCTGGTATTTGGGTTTCCAGGAAGGTTTCAATTAGAAACATGTTCAACTGATTAACAGTAGTTGGAAATATTTGAAAATAGATTTTTTCAGTGATTTCTAAAGAAGGCAAGATGTTTACTGCTATGGAACCTCTCCATCTTCCCTGCCCTTTACAACTGGTGTTTTGAATGCTGAAAAATTAATGTCTGAAAGATAGCATTTCAAATCTAGGTGTGTGCACTTCATGGCAATATTTTTCAATCCTTAGGAAACACTTTAGTAGTTTCGTAGTGGCTAATTTAGGAAAACCTGAGTTGAACAGAGGCGATGATTTCATCTCGGGTCTGCCTGTTTCAAGCTGTGTTGCCAGGAAAAGAAATACTATGGTTCCTGATTTGATACCAAAACTATAGCCATTTTCACATTGTCCATTTATGTAATAGTATCACAGCTGATTTCTCTCACTTCAGTTGCTAAGAGGAAGAACTCTAATTAAAGCATGATCTTTGAAGTAATTGATATTTTATTACTTTCTCTTTTTTGAAAAGACCTCATTTTGTGTATGTTAAGATCATTAATACTTTTGTCATTTCAGGAAGAGTAATCTGCTCTTCACTAGAAGGGCTGAGGAAGTGGCTTAAAATATTTCAGAGTAAGCAGCAGATTTTCCAGACCTCTCAGTCTGACAGTGCTTTCAGGTCTGATAAGTGTGCATTCCCAGGGAAATGCTCTTTTCAACAATGATGGCATAAGGCATGTAAGCCACAGAGGTCCCATTAAACTATCAAAATGAGTCTTAGTACGACTCAGATAATGTTTCTGCTGCCTTAATGAGAAAGAATTTTCATCTTAGATCACCTACCAGTAGCTCTGTAAAAGAATTACAGGGTGACAAGGCTAGCTGAGTGTTGAAGATAACCATCTTTGTCCCCACTCTGTTTAACATAGTCTCATTTCAGTGGGGTCCTACCAGTGTCATTCTGGGGTAGTGGAGTATCTGTCCACAAGCACATTTGGTTGTTCAAGCTGTTCTCTGCCTTCTCTTTTGTTACAATTGTACTATAACATCTACTTGGTGATGATGCTAATCAGAGAGTTTATTGGCTCTCTTCATGGACTCTGTGATTTTTTTCTGCCATATGAAAGGCCAAATCTTTGTAAGCATAGGCAACATATGGGTATAGGTAGGATTTGCTTGCAACCTGCCCCAGCATTTCCCACAGATCATAGAATCACAGAGTGCTTTGGATTGAAGTGAATCTTCAAAGACCACCTAGCCCAAGGCCCTGCCATGTGTAGGGTCATCTTTCAATTGATCAGATTGCTCAGAGCTCACAGAACCTGACTGAACATTTCCAATGATGTCTGATTCAAGAGTCTCACAGGACAGCAGGAGCTGGAAGGATCCACTTGCCCAATGGACTTCTTTGGGATGGGCAGAAAAGAGAAAGGTAAATGTAAAGGATGTACTGAAATCAGAACACCTCACTGTAGTACTACTGTTAGTTCATCAGGCTATGGGCTATTCTGAGGTGCCTCCCTATTGTTTTGACTTGTAATTTGATTTGGGAGAGTGTCTGATTAAGAACTTTGTACTGATCCATGAGCTGCCTTCATTCATCATAATGGTACCCACGAGATGTAGCTGAGTCACCAACCTGGGTTATTTTTTCTAGCGTACATCAGTATTTTATTTAATTATAAAGTCCAGATCCTTCTGCTTTCTGTTACAGGCTTTTTATCTTACTCTGGTCATGTCAAAATCAATTTGTAATTCTGTGGTGTACACATGAAATTAGTTTTAATTTGCTATGTGTTTCCAAGGGTGACTGACATTTAATATTTTGTTCTGAGGGTCTCATTAGCACTGTGTACCCATAATCTATTCTATGGGTGTAATGACAGAGGGTAAGTGAGCTACGGAACAGCATCCATCTGTCCCCATAGTGAATGGCCAGAGGGAAATACAGGGGGAAAATAAATGGATAATTGTCAGCATCTCTGTATTTTGCAGCTTAGAAAAGTCAAATATAGTACTGTGAGTCTGCTGTGAGCTTCAAGGATTTGGCCCTCCATGACCCAGAAGATGCTTCTTAGTATTAATTTGTACATGCCAAGGGAAGGGCTGCCACCTTCATGATGTGTATTTATATTTCACTGTACAGGGGTAACGCCACTAGAAACTTAGCACATTGTGTTAAATTGAGAGAATATTCACTTTACTAAAACATCATCAGATGGGACAATATACTTATTATTTTTCAGTGCTTCTTATTAATTTCTTATTAATAAGATGTAGTGAGTAAATTGCTTTATATTTTTAGTGTCTGAAAATTACTTCATTGAGGTATTTGGAAAGTCTGTGCTTCTCAGTGTAGTGGCTAATAGTGTCTGGTGATTTTTCCCTGGAAGGAAATCATCATATATTTTTATTAAAAATAGACTATTTTGATTTCTTTTATCTGGAAAATTAATGTCTGTTCACTAGAAGAGTAGTGATTTCTATTAAATGCAAGGATGCAGTTGATGAGAAAAAGCCTTTCATTGTATCAACATAAACATTTGCTTTAAAACACATTGGAATTGTTTTCAATAATGGATCTTTCAGCTGCGGAGTAGTCATTACAATCAACATAAATACTGAGAAAGAAACATGTACTGGAAAAGAAGCAAAAAGAATGCAATTAAATGATTATGAGATAACAGAAACCTGTGTGGAAGTAGGTAAAGAGAATGATGACTTATTTATAAAGTCATCATTATAAAGTGTTTCAAACCTCATTATCCTGAAGAATTCTTGAGGTTAATTTTTTCCGGATGTTCACTTTTATCACATTTTGGCAGAATACACATGAATTGTCTTGGTGATTTTGCTTTTGTGTGTTTCTTTAGAGAAAAAACAAATAAAACAACATGCAGGGTTTCTTTCCTCTGACCTTTCATTAGATTCCTTTTAAAAATCTGTTTTGCTTTTTATATTGTTCTCCATGTCTGTCTGATAAAATTCCCATACTCACTGGTTATTGCTGAGGTGCCTATCATGGTGATGCAAGAGCAGGACAGATGGTAAGGGCAGAAGAAAGAGCAGATTGTACTTTTTGATTGCACAGTTATTTATGCCAGGGCAAAGGACAAGCAGAATTGCTTTACCAGAACAACTGCTCTTATCTAGACATTTCACAGGGCTTTTGAAGTTGCATCTGCTGCTTGTAGTGAGTGTTGTCACAGAGCCTTTGGCTTTCATCAGTCCGTGTGACCTGTGGTAGTACATTTTCTCATTTGCAGAAATGCTGCTCTGCACTGCAGAGGGGTTGCTTCAGTTTTCCTTACATTTAATCCTCATAGGACTTTTTTCTTTTGTTGTGAGCATTTCCACAACCTTTTTACAGAGAACTTTTTAGGTGATTTTTTTTTTCTTTTTCTTTTTTTTTTATATTGAATTCATGTAGAGATTGAACTTAAAGAAATTGTAAAATTATATAAGAATTTATATTTAGATATATGTATTCACTTACATATTCTATGGAAAATATATTCGGGTATGTAGTAAATAACTAGTAATTGTTGCAGGAACTATTTATCCCCCAATCTTTTTATCACATTATATTAATTACCCAGTGGTAGCCATTACTTGTATCCATATAAATCTTAAAACAAACAAACCCAAAAAACCTACCCATATTTTCATCTGAAATTTTTTAGCAAACACTGGAAACTGCAAGAATTTGCCATAAATATATGCATCTCACTATTAACTTTCTCCAATATGCTTTTAATTTTTACTTACTTCATGTAGATATTAGTTTTATCTTATATATAAATAGAAGGTTCGTTATTTTTGTAATATGGATATATATTATAGCTTTATACTTACTATAAGTATGATTTACATAGTTATACATATATAATTTATAGTCTTTATATTAAGAAATGACTTTGTGATAGGAGATTATTAAAAAGAGGATGAAAGAAAAATTAAAAGTATGTTTCTTTCATTTGGGTTCAGGTTGCCTGTAAAAGAAACATAAGGACTTAGGTCTCTTTCTTATCTTAAAGAATAGGCTAGGCTTTTTGCCCTATCTCATGCCCATTGAAGAAAATTGTATGGAGCTAGAAGGTTCAGTTTTGCATTAGAATCATCTTTCCATATGAGAAATTACATCCCTGTTTATCATGAAGGTGGTTTGATTGCATATGGGAATTGGCTATCTTTATATGCAGCTACCCCCCATTGATCTTAATGGCATATGAAAATAGAAAAGAAAAACAGTAAAAATATATTCTTGACATTCAAAAGTTAAAATTTTCCTTTCCTTATTTATCAGTAGTAATTCTATTAGAATGTATTGTCTCTCGATGACAAGAAATGCCAGTGTTGATATCAGCTTATTTTCCTTTTAGCGTTTGTAATGGCTCTTCTAAATTATTCTCACAAATGTTCTAATCATTTGGAAAAACATGTGAAGGGATGAGAAGAAAGAATGGAGGGGTTTGACTTCAAGGTTTTCTTTTCAAACAGATGAGTGAAATGTGGTGGGCAGTATTACAGTAACTGGGCTTCCTGGCCCGAAGCAAGGCTGCTGACTGCATTTTGGCCTATCACAGCACTGCATCTCTTCAGAGTTCTGTTAAGCTTGTCAAACTTGTCTACACTATTTAAGCAGAAGACAAGAAGGACAGGAGAGAAAAATACGGGAATAGGGACCAATTGCTGCATGAAAAGAAAAAAAGAGCAGAGATTTAAGACTCTTTAAACATATGTTTAACATATTCATCCTCTTTATCTATATTGAACATGTTAAGCATTGGCATCCTGATGGGGTATTGGGCTATTTTTACAGCCACTTTCTTTGGACTTCAGAGACAATTTGTTTGCTCTTACAAATTCAGCGGATCTTGCCACTTGTAAAATTGGCGGTGCTGGTGGACATAAGTCTGCAATGTGTGCTTGCATCCCAGAGAGCCAACCATATCTTGGGCTGCATCAAAAGGAGCGTGGCCAGGATGTAAAGAGAGGTGATCCTCCCCCTCTTCTCCACGGTGGTGAGACCCCACTTGGAGTTCTGTGTCCAGCTCTGGGGCCCCTAGCACAGGAAGGACATCATCCCGTTGGAGTGAGTCCAGAGGAGGGCCACTAAATTCAGTAGAGAAGGTGGAGCACCTCGCCTATGAGGAAAGGCTGAGAGAATTGGGATTGTTCAGCCTGGAAGAGAGGAGGCTTTGGAGTGTCCTAATTGAAATTTTCCAGTACCTGGGGGGAGCCTACAAGAGAGCTGGAGAGAGACTTTTAACAAGGGGGTGGAATGACAATACAAAGCCAAGTGGTTTCAGACTGAAAGAGGGTAGCTTTAGATAGGATATGAGACAGAAACTCTTTGCTATGAGGATGGTGAGGCATTGGAATAGGTTACCCAGAAAAGCTGTGGATTCATCATCCTTGGAAGTGCTCAAGACTGGGTTGGATGGATCGCTGACCAGCCTGGTCACATGGAAGGTGGAAGGTTTCCTTGCCTAAGTGCATGTCCATTTTTTGATCAAAGAATGCACACCACTAAAAGAAAGACATGGAGCTGCTGTCTTTATTAGCTTAAAATATTTTCTTCACATTTGATTTGAAGTTTTAGAAAGAAGTAACAAAGACTTAGAATGTAAATTGCTGTCTTGCCAAAAAGGAAATCCTGTTTCAGTTGAACTGTTGAAGTGGGTGTTGGTCTTGTTGTTCCTTAAGTAGGTTTCAGTGGGCATTTATACAAATATAAAC
>NW_008238373.1:2067919-2082410 GCF_000691975.1 Corvus brachyrhynchos | reverse complement strand
TTGACTGCACTTCAGGAGAGTTAAAAGCAAATATTAAATGTCACACAGTCTATTATAGTAACTGTCTAATGTGACTATACATACAGATATCTTATTTACGTTTTTGTACAGAAGAATAATTGTAGGAGTAAGGTGGTGTACAGAAACGAACTGTGACCAATGGCTGTTGGACTACTGAGAGTTTTAGTTCAGTAGTGCACCTCTGGAGCAAATCTCCTCATCTGCATTTTTCTTGATGTTGCAAAGCCATCTTCTTGCATGCAAAGTAGACATATGTGGTGAAACTAAACTGCAAGAAAAGTGCAGTTTAGAAGACAAAATTGTAACTACTTTGTAGATTCTGTATATTTCGCGTGTTTTAATTCACTGTAACCTCTTTCTCAAAATGTTTCACTTGTGACTTTGAATCTTTCCACTGAGTGATGAAGCAGAAAACACTTGCATCTGCATTCTTTAATTTTGGCTTGAAATAAGCCCAATGTCATATGCAGCACATTTGCAGTGTTTCTAGGTGGTTATCAGCATATGAAATAAAGATTAAAAAACCAAAACAGACAAGAGAAAAATCTGAACCCACCAAGCATTAGTATTAATCTAGGCTTACTTTCTTTTGCTTTGTGAGGGGTTTTTTTAATAATGCTCCACAATATTTTCCTTTATGCCAATGTAGCAGAAAGGAAAATTAGATTTTTTTCTGTCTCTAACCCATTTAATATTCCATGAATGAATTCAGAATTGATTTTGATATGAAAAGTAAAAGGGCTATTATGTAATTTTTTTGATTGATTAATTAATTACATGTTAAGAATGTCACATTATGAAACCTTTCACTTTGGAAATATTCTGAAACTATAAAAATTTGTAAAATTTGTCTCAGTCTGTCTTTCTGGGATTTCAATGTAGTGTTTTCTGGAAACCAACAAAAAATTGTGAGACAATTTGAAATCTTACATGATCTTTTTTTCTCTTTATTCATTGTCATTAGCTTGAAGTTTTAGATTTATTTAATCTGAAAACCAATTATGGGAGCAATTGTTTCAAGCCTTATTGTAAGATAAATAAAAATTGTAATCGGTCTTGAAGCATCTATATGGACTTGGAAACAAAAACCCCTCTTAGGTAAGTTTTGATATATGCAGGATTACAGACTGTAAAACATCTTAGTGAAGTTTTGATATATTATATGTAGGATCAGAAATATTCATTGGCATGTTTTGTGGCCTGTTTATCAGCATTTCGTAAGGATGCATTATTGGGATACAACTCCACACTGGGCTTATTTTCAGGCTCCAGATTTAAAATGCAAAAAGGTAAATCCTGCAGTGTTTAAACATACTAAATGTAAATAAAAGGACTTGACAAGGCAGATAAAATTCAGCAAATCACTTGTTCCTATGATTGGACTATGATTTGGATTTATTTGGAAAAAAATGCTATGCATTTAAGAAAGAAAGAAGGCAAAATACTTAAAGGAAGGATCCATGTAGAAGCTGTGGCAACCTTTTTATTTTTTCTCTCTTTTAATGAGAAGGTTACTGAGTAAGTAGGAGAGTGAATATGGAGTATAAACTCAGTGCTTTTTACTTTTCAAAAATTTAGTTGGAATAATGTGTATCTTTCCACTGAGGACTGTCTGGAACACACATCTGTGTTAAACATTGTCTCAGGGTTGTCTTATTTACATTAGTTACCAAAGACAAAATTCTCTGTCAATTTTGCAGAATAACTCTAAGCAGGGGCAGAGAGAATATATGTACTTCTCCTTATCAGTTCTGACCTTTCTGAAATTTTAAGGCTGATGTAATTTCAGAAAAAGCGTTTATATGAACTAATTAGGTGACATTTATATGAACTAAAGGTGACATTTAGATATGACATGATAAATGATGGTATTTCCAAAACCCACTTAATTTATGTCGCAAACCTGTTAGTATTTTCATTTGTGTCTCTATATGCAGTGTGAGAAGATCCTGAAGTAGGTTCCAGTTTGTGTTAGATTCATATATATGTATTTTCAGTGGGCTTCCTCAGAATTTACATTGGTCTGACATTAGCCAGAGCAAATTTCAGTCTCAAAAAAATCCCAGGCAGGACTCCAGACCCTTCCCTTTAAACCCTTGTGATGATATAAACTTACTGACTTCCCTGAAGTTGATACGAATTTACATTCAATTTTTTTGCCTTCTGAGTGAAGATTTTTTTTAATATGTAAGAGTATATGTCACATCTAGCTGTTAGGTGTTAAGTATACAGTATATACTGCAGGCCCTTTCATGCTAATTCAGTGTAGCCAGTAGTGGGTGTGACAATGAGGTGTTACTGATGTAAAGAGATCAAAAAGTGAACTGTACCAAGTCACTGCGTGATTCATTTGCTCTGGTGTGGCAGCAGCGGAGATGGGGACTGGTCTGGCATCTTGGGGCTCCTCATTTGCTGTTTCTTACCCAGCACCCTCTTTACCCCACTGGCTCACTGCAGGGGCTCCTACTGGTTTTGCTAAAAGTTGGACTGAACATGACACACAGGTTGGCTAAGTTTTATTAGAGTGCACTTTCTAGCCAATAGCAATAAAACTAAAGTGAGTGAAACTGGGGAAAAAAGAGGAAGGGAAAAAGTCTGTGCAAGTCATACCATAAGGGAAAATCACCTGTCATTCTCAAGAAGTTTATTCGTTTTGGAGAAAAAATGCCAATATTAAAGATGACAGATGATGACAACTGATTTATACTGCAACTTTTGTGGTATCTTACATCCTATGTGTGTACTTTTAAGAAGAGATATGAAATATATGAATTCTCTGCTTTGGTTCATCTAAAGTTCAAAAAGGTAGAAGGAGCCGACATTTCAAAGAAATACTTCAGTCCAGAGATGTGCTGAGAGCACAGTGTATATCCTATCAAAAGGGTAATCTCACATACTATTGTCTGTGTATCTCAAGTGTTTTCAAATATATAATTGAGTTTTGTAGCTGTTCCCCAAACTCAGCTCTTCTAATCTTGTCTGATTTCCCTGTTGTGCAACCAAACCAGAGCACTGGGAAGACACAGAGGGACTTGTGACAGCCCAGGGGTAATTGATCAGGTGCCTTCTTTCAGAGTCTGGGAAAGGATGTAAATGGCAAAACAACATCAAGGTGGAGAATGATGCTTTTGAGTCTTACTTGTTTTTACAGCTTCAGGATTTTCCCAGGAAAATTGGTCCTAGGGACCCTTTTGAATAGCAATGATTTTTGCATAATTCTCTTTTGCTGACTTTGCTGAGATTACTGCTGAGAAATTTTTCATATTTTAGAGTGGTCTCATCACTAATAGGAATTTGGACATTGTCAGAGATACGTACCCTTGAAGTACAATGACCCATGAAGAAATATAAGAGCAGCAGTAAGAGCTTGAAATATAACCATCACTACATGGAAAGTCAGAGATAAGTGTGAAGGATAGAGTTGGTAAATTCTTTACCCACAGAGAAATGTCTAAATAATGAGGTGTTTTCAAACTGAGCCTTCAGGTTCTATTAAGTATGAGAATTCCACCCTCTGTCTAGTTTTAAGGAATTATTTTCTGTCACCTCTTTCTCAGAGCCCTCTCTCCCCACACCCTTCTGCCAGCAAACTGAAAATGGACTATTCAGATTGATTTGATTTTTTGTTTTTTCCTTACAGAGAATTTCTATCCTATTATCCACTGTTGGTGCAGCGAGCAAATATCCAGTCAAGATTGCGAAGACAATAAAATAAAAGGCTTAGCTATTCACCAAATCTTTATCTAATTGAAATGATACATGGCACAACTTAAATTTCACTAATGTAGCTGCAGTCAAAGATTTTTTGCTAAGCATGGCTGACACAGAAATGTTTAATGGAGTAGATTGTGTTTGTCAGAAATGTGTGTCTTGCTCCAGCAAAAGGCTCAAATGATTTTGCCAGGATGTAGCCATGTGACTAAATGTTGTTCTCTGTTTAATACCTAAGCAATTCTCAGTGCCTTTTTTGTTTTGTCTTGTTTTCAATCCACTTCCAGCTTGTGTATTCTTGCCAACACAGAAGTTGCCAGCAACTCTGAATTCCCAAATTTTAATTTAGTTCAAGTGCAAAGTAGCTGTTAATAATGACTTCTGGATTTGAGGAATGTAGCAGATTGTTTTAATTATCCATGCTAATTTACTGAATGTGCAAATTAATATGTTTTATTTTGCAAAACCTTAAAGAAGGCAGTAAAGTTAATGGTAAACATATTATATTTTCATGTATGCCCTTTTTTTTTTAAAATGCATCAGAAATTGGAAATGAGAATAAATAGATTTCTTATTGCGAAATATTTCTATGATCTGACATTCTTCTAACCAACACATCGCTATTAAATATACATTTATGTGTGGGTTATGTCCATAATATATATTACATTTCACAGCCTGAGCAAGAAGGGGTTAGGATGGTCATTGAATGCAAAAAATAATAGTGAAATACTCAATTTTAGTTAGATTTTCATTTAAAAATACTTCAGTAGAACAAGAGGAATTTACTGAACTGAAATTTTCTTGTAAGTGTTACAAATTATTAAAAATAGGTATTTAGGATGCATTCTCTGTCTTAGGTAATGTATGCTAACAAATTTGCTATTCTGAAGATAATACTGCATTAGTAAGTACTTGTATCTAGTACAATTTGATAAATTCAGATTGCTTTAAAAACTACATTGCTTGCAAAAATATTACCCAAGCCATGTAGTTGATGTTTTTAAAAACTTATTTCAGAGGCATGTAGAAGAGTTGTTGGAACACTGAGGGGAGGTACATAAGTACTTTCCATGCACATCCACTTTTCCATCCATGCTCAGAAGCAGCCAAGAACCAATTCAGCTCTAAAACCAAGCTTCTGACTTGCTCTGATTTATTCTGGCTGATGTAATAGTTATGCTAGTTTCAAGTCAAATATGGACTTTAGTGCATATATTGAGGGAGCTGGAGTTGTTTAGCCTGGAGAAAAGGAGTCTCAGGGTGACCTTACCACTCTCAACAACTGCCTGTAAAGAGGGTGGAGCCAGGTGGGGGTTGGTCCTCTCTTCCAGGCAATCAGCGACAGGATGCAACAACACAGCCTCAAGCTGTGCCAGGGAAGGTTCAGGCTAGACATCATAAAGAATTTCATCATGGAAGGGGTTGTTAAACATTGAAACAGACTGCCCAGGAAGTTGGAGTCACTATCCTGGAGGTGTTCTAGGAACGACTGGATGTGGCACTCCGTGCCATGGTGTGGTTGACAAGATGGCAGTGGGTCAAAGGTTGGACTCAGTGATCTTAGACGTCTTTTCCAACCTAAATGATTCTGTGATTCTCTGACTAGAAATTTCCCAACCAGCCATTAAGGCAAGTCTTGGGAGATTTCTGCTGGTGATTGGGGAAGAAGATTATACTATGGTGTGACTACTGTAGTAACTTTGTCACCTTCCCATCTTTTTAAAATGATGAGAGGCAAAGACAGTGGCAGTGGAATTTAAAGTGATGTAAAGATTTTAATGTACTTTTTAATGTGATTCCTAACATTCTTGCAATGTTTTTCACATGCAAATGATGCCTGCAATCCAATCTTCTGGCAATAACAAGACACAACAATTTATCTTTTAACACAACAATTTAACGTAATTATCGGTGTTCATAGCATATTATTTTCAGATAAGATTATTCTGTTAGATTAGTTTCAAACAGAGTAGGTGAGCTTTTGTCGCCTTTTCCCTGTCAAGCCTACTCATCCTCCATGTGAATGAAACTCAAAGAAAAGCTTTTGAAACTCTTCTCAAAATGGCTATTTCTTTTCTTTGTGCATGCATATGGCATTCAATGTTTGAATCAGCTGTTACAAGTCACTGGGCCCAAGACTGACTTTAAGTGACCACTAAAGGTTGTTTGAGTGTTAAAGTGTTTGGCTGAAGACATGAAAAAACAGATTCACTAGTTATTTGAGAAATATTCCACATAAATTTTCGGAATAAATTTTCACGATGGCCCTCACATAATGTCTTTCTAAATTTCAAAATGGCATTGCATCAAATGCAGTGCTTCACAATTTGGTTCAAAAAGTCTTTTGCCATGTAGCATAGAGTTGGTATTGTTTGTTGGTGTAAAAGGGAAAATTGACTTTTTCCTTCTGGTTTGAAAGGAGGAGTTGGTTTACATTAGACTGGTCTAGAAATCATCATTCATAAATTATTTTCCCATTTATAAAGTTGTCCATTATACTTGTGGAAATTTTCCTGGTGAAGCCCACATAAGGTCAGGTGTTTAATAATCCTGGTGAAATATATCTGTACCTTATGAACGCTGAGTTCTCTTCCAAGTGATGTTGCTTCTAGCTCAACCTGTGACTCTTAATTGGATTCTCTTCTGTATTTAATCACAAAAAATAATTAGGCAATTGTTATCTATTTCCTAGATCCATCTTATGAGGATTTGATGATTCTGCAGTGTCAATGTGTGTTATTAACAATAGTTAATAACTGTGCCACTAGTAAAGTTGTTTCTGCAGTAAAAACGGGGCAGATGTTCTGAGCGAGCAGATTCTGCTTTATTTCCTAATTGTGTAGTCTCAGTTCCTGAAGAGGTAGATGGTGAACTTTAAGAACTCGAAATAATTAATTTGTCTCCAGTAACATCATGTAAAGGCAAGGATGCTCTGTGGTCTCAGCAGCACCGACACCTTCAAAGCAGTCTTGGGTTTCACAATACAGGTATTCAGCTATGCTGAAGTCTGGTATTTTTTGCCTGTCACCCATCCCTGTGTTACCACAAAGCTGGTGGCGCAGCTATGTGCTGAAACAGATTGGAAAAGTGATTCATCTTCTTTTCTTGTGAGAGGCAGAAAAAGGAGGAAAGGAAATTACCAAGAGATGGCCTAATGTTTTATATCATAGATCATAGTTCAAATTTTTCTGTAGGCATCCAGAGAGATTGCTTGCTGGTTATAACCTCCATTTGACAAAAGTGATATAAGTTATAATTTTTAAAGTATTGTTCAGAAGCATTTTGCAATTAGGTCTGGAATTGAGTGTGTGAAGTTAAAAAGTGGTTAAATGCTCTGAACACATTTCTCCTCATATAAAAATGTACCGTTTCCCCACTGTAACATACCCTTCACATTGTGAGTAACTCTGCTGCAGACATTTAATACTAAAGCTGCTGTTAACCAAAACTGACAGAAAACTGTTTTCAGACATGGAACAGTACCAGCAAAAGTTAAAATCAATTAAACCCTTTGAAGCTTTGTAGTGCTCATAAAAAATGTTAATACCTTATGTACCACCAATTAGCACTTTCTTTTGTAAGCAGAAAAAAAATCCATTGTTAAACAGAGATCTTTCTAAGTTCAGTATCTCAAGGCTGTATTTTCATAGTCATTAGTAACTGATCTGTTCCCTACAGGGTACCCATAAATACCATTCTGCACCAAGAGGAAGCAAACTCTTGTTTGTTTCTGTTCACATTTTTCAACCTATGTTAAAAAGAGTTTCTACCACCTTTATCATTGTGTACATCAGAACAGTACAGTCAGCATGTAGGAGAAAAGTGAAACACATGGAATTGAAAGCAGGAGGTTAAACATAGTAGCCTAAGGCATTTCTAGCCCAGAAATGAGCATCTCACATTTTGCGGAGTCAGATGCTTAGCAAAAGTTGACATCAAACAGGGAGCTCTGAGAGGGCTGTATGAAATGTAAGAGAGAAAAACACTTCATGGCTGCTGCCAGGGAGTACAGGCTGGGTGTGAAGGCAAGCTCTTGTCAGTGCTTGCCCATGTATTTCTCAGGTTCATTTCAGTAGTTTGCCATGACCTGTTGTGTGTATTTGCCTGTTGATCCCACTTCAGAAAGCAAGTTGCAGTCATGCCTTTTTCCTGCAAATTTCCACTGGTACTGATACTCTGTGAAAAATGGAGAAGCTGCTGCCTGTAGTAGTGTTCTCCATGCTGGAGAACTGGAAGAAGAGACCAAGTGGTGCACTCTGTAAGTGTCTGTAACTGAGCAGGCATTTCAGCTCTACAAGATCTGTAGAAAGTGAAGACAATATTTTTCTAACATGCTCTTTGATATGCACAGTGCTGTGGAACAAAGAGAGATTTAATATGAGGCAGGCACGGGGGTAATAAATTTTTTTTTTTTTCTGCAATAGTTGAAATGGATTGAAAATCTGATGCAAGGAATTAAAAATCAATTAATTTGTATAAAATCAATCATGGCAATAGTATCAACTGATACTATGAAGTGATCAATAACAGTATATCAATTTTCAGTTGATACTAGTAACTTGTTACTAGTATCTTTTTGTTAAGTGCCTTAATTGTCTTTAGACGCAAAAAAATCAGTCCATTTTTAGCAGAAGTGGACTTGCTTTTGTAAAAAACCAAAATTCTCACACATATTTCTTGTATTTTTGAAGTGTGTTAATTTAAAATTAGTTAGAAATATCAATGTTTGGATGTCAATTTTTTCCTGAAATTAGTATTGGAGATAGATGTGAACAAGCATTTTTGCACGGTTTTGCCTTGCTGCTTACACTAGATGTGGTTGGGAAGAGTTGTTTTGATTTCTTGTAAGAGATTTAATTGCGTGCAATGGATGACATGGACTGGAACAGGAAAAGAAATGTGAGAAGACTCTCAAACAAAAAAAAAGGTCAGCTAGGTGACTGGCTTGTTCACAGCTTTCTCATGTTTTCTGATTCTTCAGCAAATTCTTCTCTCAGACCAACTCATCTGATTTTTATGACTTCCTTTAGAATAAGTCTCCTCAGGCATTTTAGTGACACCTAGTAGTTCTTTCTGATCCACTTTGCTGTTTTGCTTTTATTCACGAGCCTTTCCTTGGCAAGGTATACTAATTCCTATATCTCAATTTTTCTGTGAATATATGAGAACTCGTGCAAATTTAAACATCTTGTCAAGATTTACCATATTATCATCTGAGAGAGCAGATGTATTCCCTATAACTTAGATTATATCTTCTTACCTTAATTATTAATTTTCCAAGGAAGGTTGTTTTATTTTTCTTTCTTCATTGTTTTTATGACAGGTCTGTGAAAGCAAATAGCATATCGAGTTCTCTATTCAAGTGTTATAAAACATTAGTAATCTGTAAATATCCTTGACTAAATTTATTAATTTTGGGGCTTTCTTTTCTCTTTCCTATGCTTATATCAACACTGATTCCCAGGGTTTTTCTCTACAGGCTTTCACAGTCGTAGTTCACAATTTACAGTGTGCCTCATCACCTGGTTTATGTCCTCCTTATCATATTTTATAAGGGACATATGCAGAAGTAAATAACTAGCATATATACTGAAAAAGTAAATTAGAACAGAGGTAATGGATTAGCTCATCTCTCTCTCCATGGCACTGTTAGGGCAACTTTTTGAAATATGTCTAAATCCTCAGTGTCCTTTCTACTCCCTACTTGAAGGCAAAGGAAGGCTTAGCTCTGCTCTTGTTCTGATGGGAGCAATGGTGGTGGATCTTCATGATCTGACTGAGTTACAAGCCACTTCTTGGCCTTCTGAGGACACCTGGCAGTGAAAACTGTCTGGAGATAAAAGCAATGTACAGGTTTAGGTTTTCCTTGTTTTGAGATTGCTGTTTGCAAACCGTCTCCAGCACTTTCATGATGTTTATGTCCCTCTGCTTCCACCTTTCAAAATCTGCTTTCTTTCAAAATCCCTGTGAAAAGTCCCATTCAAATACAAAAGTTAAAAGTATAAATAATAAAATAGTCTGTGACATAAGAATTTCTAACACACCTTTTAAACATTTTTGACTTCCAGACTGCTGTGGCACTGATGCAGCAGTTCAGATGCTTCTTGTTGGTGAAAAAAGGTCATCAAAAGGGCTATCAAGAAATTGCTGAGAGAAATAGCTTATAGAACTGAGATCTAGCAAGAAGAAGGATGGTGAACAGAGAACATCTCAGCAACAGGAAAGACAGAGAGGAAGGACATGAAAATGAAAAATAAATTATTTAGAGGCTGAAGGAGCAGCACCCACAAAAACGATAATGCTGCAGATCAAGAAAAATATGTTAGAAGATTGACATTTTGTTTACAGAAGTGGAAGGGAAAGTAAGTCAAAGACTGAAAGAAGTGTGAAAGAACACATAGACTTCATTATTGCAGGTATTTTTATACATTATAATCTAGTTTCTCCTTTTCAAATGTGGCCTGAAATTTGTTTTAGTCAGGTTCAGGCCAAGAGCTGCTGGCTTTTTCTCTTTAAAGTGTTCTTCGAGTATTATAGCCTACTTAATTTTGTGAGGGAAAAAGGAGTGTTGTTGCTACGTTTCCTTACAACAGTGGGCCAGGCAGCAACAGGGTTGGTCATCAGTTTGCCATGAGCAAAAAAAAAAATCTCCTCATGGGAGAAACTCAGTTGATCAGGTGTGCTAAAAATCATAACCAGAGGGAAGAAAAAGCAGAGTTGTACAAAGAAAATGTTGGCTCTGAAATCAAATTACATCAATCACAATGCATGTAGAAGTAACTTATGATTTGCATTGACTCTTGTACAAAAATTAGAGAGTGGTGGTTTGTTTTTTTTCCCTCCCATGCATTTTATAGTATTCCTTTATATAGCTACTGGACTACTTCAGCTATCGCTTTAGAAAATGCTGTTCTTTTCCATTTACTTCTGTTGTTTTATGACTTCTTATCCTACTTTAGAAAGAAAAACCAAACAAACCAAAAACAAAACTGATCCAAAAAGCCAAATCTACAGCAAACAAACAAACAAAAAACTCCCTCAAAATCCTATTCTAAAAAAATTCTGTTATCGAGAAAAGTGCTCTGCATTTTAGACTGCTATAACTCTTGACCCTGGCAAGTAACACTATTCTTTTATCTTATCTTGTCAGAGCTGGAGTAAGATTTGGTAAATACACAGAGATAATCTTTAAGCTGCCAGTATTTAATGATGATCCCAGGATTGCTTGGAACAAGAAAGATTCCAAAGAAATTGTCATCCTTTGTAGGAAAATACTTTTAAAATAGTCTTGTACACTACTTTTTATTAGATTAAGTGTGTAATCAGAAAACTTTTTTAGATCCAAAACTTTGAGTGCTTTGAAGTCCCAATTCAAAGGGAAAGTTATCTGATTGTTTTAGAAATGAGTAGTAAAATATTGATGGAAATGCTGGTTCAAGGACAGAGCATGGGTTATGGACTGTCTCTTCGTCTGAGCTCTGTGTATATCTCTAGGAACGTGTAACAAGACAAATTCCCCAAGGCGACATTCTTCTGTTGTTAATGAACTTAAAGTAAGGTTACACAAACTGCTTATTTTGGATCTATGAACTGTAGAATTCAGTTGCAATTCCTTAGAAGGAATACATACTTTTATTAGGTTTTGTCAAATTCTTATAAAGTATGCAAAAGCTGAAGACAGTATAGCTTAAGAAGTCTCTTTTTAAATATATCTACACGTTTATAGGTGGTATTTCTGATGGTTGAGGAAAAAAGTTGTCTAGAACTTTCAAAATATGTTGTTAATCTGTCCATTTCACTACTTATTTATTACCTGCTTCTAAACCCAATACCGATCTTGTTCACAATACAGGTCCCCAGGCTCTAGTGAAAGAAAAAAACCCTGTTAATTTTTAACATTAAAACACAAAACTAATGCAAAGAAAAGCGAAATCACTCCCACCACATTTACCATTCCAGGTATTCATAATGTCCCAAAACTTAGCTGTGGTAATAAGCAAGTTAGGTTTACATTATTGCAAAAATATGTAACTAATTGGCAAAATTAAAAAAAAAAAAAGCAACAAAACAAACATGTATTTTATTTGCTAATATCTGTTTAGGTTTAGATGCAAATCTGCTGTCCATGATTACTTATCCATTAATTTTCATCTCTTATTTCAAGCAGTCTTGTAAATCTTTTGATCAGGATATAACTCTGCAGGGATTGCCAGTTATCCTATCCCATGAGATGGTTTGTCCACCTTTTTTCCCTCTTGCATGGCAATCACAGGATGCAAATGGCAAGTTCTTGAAAGATATTTTCTGACATCTGGCTCTTGATGGGCTCCTTAGGCAGCTGGGTTCAATGCACTGGAAGAACTTCTGAGCTGTTCTCATAATTAAGTGACTGCTTGGCCTTTTAAATGTGTTTTCTCCAAGTGCCCTTTGGAAGTGAAATTATCTGCATGTTATACATTGCCAGAGAGCCCAAAGATGCAAATTGTTATACAGCTGGAAGCTGCGAATGTGCGGTGTAAATTGAATACTCTGCACATCCACAAGGCATGTGGACAGTTGGGTCGTTGTTGTGATAGCTGCTGTGTTTCACATCAGCATGGGAAAACCTCAAATACATGAGTTGTAGCAAATAATTTCACAAATTATTGGAAGAACATACCTCAACGTAGAGGCAAAGGAAAAGAAGGCTTAGACACTTTGACATTAAATTGGAAATGAATATTTGCTTTATATGTGAGTTTGTCTGTATGTTATTTTTTCTTTTTTAGGTATGCATTCTTGGGCTATAGTTCTGTATTACAAGTAGATTACTAGGGGTGCTATACAGTCTAGTGGGATTTCAGGCACCCTGAATGAGAATGTTTATCTGTAAGTATAACTCAACTACATTTTTTTTTTATGGTTTGGAGTTTCAGCTTCAAGTAAATGTCATGCTTACTATTCAAGACTGCAAAACAGCCTCGTATTAAATCACAGGTCACAGAATATTTTGAGTTCAAAGGGACCCAAAGGATCATCAGGCCCAATTCTTAAGTGAATAGTCCATATGGGGATTGAACCCAAAACCTTTGTGTTATTAGGACCATGCTCTAACCAACTGACCCAATCTCAGAGGCTTTATGTTAACATTGGTAACAGGAAACCTAAAAATAGAAAGCATCTTCATTTTGTCAATTGAATTAAATTTTTGCCTAACCAAAACTGGACTTGACAGCTACTTGTAAATAATTGCTTTCTGGGTTTTGCCACTGATCATTGTCTTAGATAATCAAGATTGTTGTCTTGATGAGTATTTGACAGGAAAACAAAAACTAAAGACGAAACTTGAAGAAGTTTAGCAGCCACATTTAAAACAAAAAATTGAAAAAATATAGGGATAAACCCCTAACCACATCTCACTTGAATAATTGAGATGCTTTTCATTGTTTTTTCAAAATGCAGCATTTTTCTGCGTAAATCAAACCTGATTATAGTGAAAGCCTAAAAAGCTCAAAAAATAATTTCACTTTCAATAAGCATATAAAACTGGAATATGTTAATATCTGCTTGAACTCTATTTGAAGAAATAACCTGGATTGAAAAGACTGCATATGGCTAAATTCTTTGAATTCCTTTAGCAATAAAAAGAACTTTAATCTTCCAAAAAGTAACAGTACAATGATGTTAGAATGTCTTCTTGTAAAAAGGAACTTGTTTTTTATTGATGCAAGTGAAAAAGATGAAACCCAGGAATACATTAGGAGGAGTGAGACCATTTTCTAATTGTCCTTTTTCCTTTTCTTGCTATAATGTTAGCATTTAAAGATATGTAAACCTGAGGTAGGAATGTGGTATATTTGTCATTTCTGAACAAGTAGAAGAACTTAAGTTTAATAACAAAAAAGGTTTTTCATAATTAAAATTCTTAAAAGATTTCAGTTGGATATTTCTCTAGTCAAATAGATAAAACACTCAGAATCAGCTGAGATATGATGTACAGATTAAATTTCTTTCCCTTCTTTTCTTTGTTTTGATTTATTACTTTATTTGTATCTATATTTTAGTCTTGATATTGTATATTTGCTTAAAAGGGGTTTTTTAGACTTTTTTGGTTTTTGACTTGCATCTTTACAGATACAGAATTCCCAAGCAGCTGATCTTCTCATCCTGCATCTGGAAAATTAAAGTTAGTAGATACAATTAATGTGAACATAAGAAATTTTAGTGATTCCCTGACAGAAGAAAAATTTAATTTCCTAGGAGTGAATGAGTTACAGTTAAACATATTTTCAGATACGACTTGCAGGGCAATGTTCTGGAATATGCCACTGCAAAACATGTAGCAATCTTGCCATCTTCCCAATTCTTTTAGGAGAATTCAGCAAACTAGTTTCTTAAACCAAGAGATAGAGGTAGATTGAAGAGTGCGTAGATCATGCACTGTAAGCTAGGGGAAAGCATTCCTGTGTTGAAGAAAGGCGAAGAAAGGCGAAGAAAGGCAAAGAAAGGGAAATAAAGAAAAGTGCAGCTGGAAATTCCTCTGTGAGGCTTTGTTTTGCAGCATGTGTGGTTCCTCTGTTACTATGGAACTAATCCTGGCTTGAGACTCGCTGGTCTGTGAGGAGCCCACCAGAACTGCTGTGCTGTACAAACAGGTTTGCATTAAGGATTGCAGGGTGTTTGGTGCACCAGAATTATTGCAGCAAAGCCTAATAATTCCTTTCTACACTAGAATACTAATCGCCTAATCTTTCTGCTTCTGCAGTATTTGGTTGGG
>NW_008238373.1:2026846-2067886 GCF_000691975.1 Corvus brachyrhynchos | reverse complement strand
ATGTATGAATGCTATGCATAGATTTATTATAAAATTTCATCAAAATAATCTTTTAAGAAACAGTGACCTTAATTCTTCAATTTGAGCACAGTACATTTAGAAGTGGAAGAGAGAGACTCCTTTCCTTGTGTCTCTTCCTTTTGGGATGAGCTTTGGCTTGAGTAGAGTATTTGGGTTGCAGCAGTTTAGTAACTGGGATTACTGTGAGGTGAGGATATGGGCAAAAACCTACCTCCAGAGGCAGTGGAATATGATGATGAACTTTTTTTCTGTAATCTTATGTGGATTACGGGGTTTTTAATAATCTCAAACTTGTGAGAAGAAAACTACAGTGAAGCCCAGCAAGTCTGCTCTACCATTTGGTAGGTACTGTTGCACTGTTAAAATGACGAGAAAGCAGCTGGGGAAGATACTTTGCTCAGAGTGGAGTTTCCCCCCTTCCCCCAAATCAGGTGCATCCTTCTTCACTGAAGTATAAAATCCTAGGGAAAAGGTCGTGTCCTAACAGGCACAGATTGGTTGCACATCAATTTGCTGGAGAGACTATCATGAGTTTACTGAGTGGTTTGAATGCTAGAACGTTGTAAAAAAGGCTTCTTTTAAGTAAAAGTAATTGTCAAAGTCATGTCCACTATAAAATTCTGTTCTCTGCATGAGGGCAAATCTCTTTCTCATCTAACTTTTCTTTGAAATTCACCTCACTTGTCTTTGCAAGTACACAACCAACAGCTACTCTCCCTCTGCCTGAAATAAGATGATACCACCAGGTTGAAGGCTTATAAACCCCACCTGGGAGCTTGCATTACTGGACCCTTACTATTACCCATCATGGGTTTCCTTACACTGCTTTCTTCTCTTTCAGAGTGTTAGGCCTTTAAATATATGGCAATTTTACATCTAATGCATATACAACAGTGTTTGAGGCATCAACACAATTTTTATAATTTCATACTGCTTTTTGAATTTACAGTCTTATTAAAATATTCCCAGTTGTTCCTTTCATTTGCTGGGCTGAGAAAGAGCTATTTTCATACTGTGTAGCTATACAAATAGCAGGACCTTGAAAGGTTGACTTGTTTGATATTATATGGTAGGGAAAAAAAGTTTTGTAGATGGAATTTATTTATTTGCTGCAAGGTAATAAAGACTGTCCTTGAAAATTACTAGCTGTTAAAGAACCACCCTGTGATTTGAACTGGTATTGCCATTAAATTAGCTCCCCATAAGAAAACTGTACTACTTAAAGGAATAAATGACACCAGAAGCTGTTTTCAGCAGTGCTTTGCCAAGCAGTCTTCCAGAGCAGTACCAATATTGAGCAATTAGGAATGCTTGCTTGTTTTTGCTTCATGGGCGTTGACACTGGATTTCTTTCATTGATTTAATGTAGAACAAGATTACGACCTTATTCCTGGACTGTAAAAAAGGATATAAAGAAATTTTTTTTTCTTCTTAAAAAAAAAGGAATATGATAACATTCAGAGTTGAAGCAGCTGCTGTTCCTGTCTGTAACCAATATATTTGCTTGGCTGGCAGCACTGTTTTAAAAAAATAGGAGGGCATGAAGTACTATCTTAATGCCTGTTGAAGCTAAACTATGCTTTACCAAGGTTTACAGAGGAAGATATCTGCAGGTCAGAGAACCTGTGCTGAAAGAAAGGTGGCATGAGTGGTGCCTAAAGGGTGATATTGTAGCTTCGTGTTCTCAGAATAATCCAGTCAGTGCAAGGACAGTCTCTTTCCTGTGGAAAAGGATGGCTAAGGGATGCATTATATTTGGAACAGACATGCAGAGCAGCACCTTGCTCTCCTCCCTGTTTCAGAGCTCAGTTCAACAACATGCTATTCTTGGTAGAGTTCTTGTGAAAACCAACGTTTAGCCATGACTCCTGAAGCAAACTGATTTCTCTACTGACATATGTTTACAAAGATTGGTGGCATGATTTTCTCTCTATCTAACGTTACCTGTTACATAGTTATATACATCAGACTCATTTCCTCATTGCACATTCTTAATGCTTAGATTTTTGTTCATAAATGCTGCTAATTAAACAGCAGCTAGACAAATCAGGTAGAAATACAGGAATTAATGAGTGAGTTTAGTTACTTTGGTGACTTAGAAGTTTAGTTAGCAATCAATGGATTTCAGACCATTTTCAGATGGCTGGGAAGAGGGTGATATTTTCTGGCTTGAAAAATCTTCAGACCTTGAGTGTATCACTGCTGTATAAGAAGGAAAGGGATAGATTTTTACTCAGACTCTTGACTTAGTTTTGGGCAGAATCCAGCTTGCCTAAAGTTACCTGTCTAGGTGTTGGATATTTAATCTAAATTAGCCAGTGGGCTTTTTTCCTATGATCCTGGGGAGAAGCTCCAGCAAAGAATGATTCAAATCAGAATAAAATAAATAGTTAAGTTACATGGTATCAACAGCCCTCTTCAGGGCATTTCTTATATCTCTGGGAAATTAAGCCATAGGGATATTGCTGATGGAAAAAAATGGAGTGTTTTTTAGAATTGATGCAGTTATCATTTTTGTATCATTGGAGTGGTATTATTCCTCCTGAATGCAGTTAATTCGAAAGTTACCCATACTAACACATTTTTGGCAAGAAAAAACAAGGCACAATGAGTTCTGTTGGTTATTCTGCATTGGTATTTTTTTATACTAATGTAAGACTGGGCTCAGCCTTGAGGGTTTTCACTCCTCTTTGATAATTTTTCCTTTTGCTGCATTTAGAAAAATAGCTGAGATTTCTGTCTCATTTTCTGTAATGTCAGCAAGACGCATAACTTCTGTAATTACGTTGTTAGCTTGTAATAAATCAGGACCTTACTTGACTTAAGAACCTCATGAAGATGATCGCAGAATTTTTGTCTGTAAAGTCTTTATTAAGTAATTTAAAATCTTATCCCAGTGAGAGCCCTTGCTTGGGCTGATGGTGTGTTAATATTATGTTGCCTTCCAGAGGCAGAAAATATCATAAAATAATGCTGCTAAAGATCTTAATTGTCTCAATACATCCTGGTGTTCTTTAATGCCTCTAAATTAATTAAGCAATTTAATATTTTTATTAAGTCTTGAATTGCATTACTTTGGCAGAAATGTAAAGCTAATATGATTGTGTACCATAGGAATGGAAGTACCTGTGTTTTTAAGGCTTGTTCCCCAACATTGCAATTATTAGTAAATTTCTAGTTCAGAAGGTTCATAAAGCATTTTACTGGTATGTTCCTGGTGGCCACTGAATATGTAACTTAAAAGGTCAAAAGCACAATTACAGGATACTTCAGAAAAAGAGTATAAGAAATGAAGGTTATTGCCAATGGCTTAAGTGCCTGTAGAAATGGAAAATATGTTAAATAAAACATATTTGTAGGAAAAACACTGCTTCTCATAGTCCAGGGAAAGACAATAATAAAGCCAAACACAGCAGTCCCTGCCAATCTAACCAGATTTTCTTCTTACCTTCAGATTCAGCTGTTGGCTTAAAGATAGTTTAGTTTAGTTTTTACAGAATCTAGCCAAGTACCTGATTTTAGTATTGCTGGTAGGTAGCATTGGTTCACATCACTTTGGGATTGCTCTGGTACAGTTAAGCTTTCCTTGATGACGAAAATGGTTTTCCAGTATATTTCCACCTCCACCTGTAACAGGAAAGAAAACAGGTATGAGTCCTCTCCCCAGTTTCTAAGGCATCTAATTTTTCTGGAATATTTAAAAATCTAAGTCACCTCCAGTTATATCATCTATCAGAAGAAGCCCATCATTTTCTTTGCCTTCCAAAGCATCACTGGGAAAACTGTATATACAGGAAAAACAGAGTCATTATGCTTTAGGGAATGTCACTTCTTCTGTGAATGTATAGAAACAACACTATCTCTTTGATTAAATTGAAATGCAGACTGAAACATGCATGGGCAAAAACCATGTTTATTCCAGCTAGAAAATGTGGCTGGGGTTGCCATCAGTTCTCAAGAGAAAGGTGTACTTTTACATTTTGTCTAGGTGACAGCGCTTCCATTGCTATAATGCCTGTGAAATCACAGAATAGCACAGCAGTGCTGCCTGGCAGGAGTGATTACAGTGAATCAGTCAGAAGTGCCTGCTCTTATGATACCACTTGTGGACGTCAAAGCCTACGTACAGCACACAAACCTTCTGGTCTGCACTGATCCTCTGTCCCCTGGTTAGGGTATAGGTCATCCTACTGCTTTCATAGATATATCCCATTAGAGCTTAATCTCATGTATCACCGAGTTTATATACTTCTGGAGTCATTTACAGTGTTTTACTCATATTAACTCATCTGAGTAAACATATATCAACAACAGATGTTGATTACTACTGCCCTTGGTAGTAATCAGTCCCAAGCTTTTCCTAATACTCAGAATTAAATAAATCCTGAGCAAAGCCAAACCTGTATTATCTGAGCAGAGGAGTTAAAGCGTGGTAGCAAAGCCACTGGCTTATTTTCCCTGTGCTGTCTAGTTTTAGTAGTGCATTGGGATGATACAGTATACTTTGTAATTTTGGGGATCTGATTTGTTGATTAAGTTTTGAATTTAATGACAGAATGTGGCATGACACAAGAGTCTCATGTCAGGGCTTTTATCTTTCCACATGTCATTCCTTTCTTTTTTTTTTCTTCCTCATCCCTTCTCCCCACCAGGCAAAAGCTGTTCAGGTTTTTATTTTGTATAAACAAACAAACCAAAGAAAAATTCAAGATACTGATAAAGAAATGGCTGAGCTGCTTTTTCCAGTACTGAAGTTCTATATACTAATTCAATACACAATTAATAACAGATCTTTAACATCAGCTGCACAGAGAACCATTCTGCAAGTGATCTTAAGAGTTTAACAGGTTTTCAGACATGAGCAAAGGCATGTTACAGTCCCAAAGCATACTTAAAATGTTCTCCCATAGCGGGTCAGGACTGCTTTCCCACATTGAGCCTTTTTCTTGGTTTTTGCTCCTCCAGGCGCAGGGGGACAGGGACAGGGGTTGTGGTCAGGCTCCTCTCTGCCTCTCCTTCTTTCTCATGCTGCTCCCTGTTCCAGCCTGAGGCATCCACAGGCTGCCTTCAGGATGAACCTGCCTGGGCTCTCCATGGGCCATGCATCCCACAGAGCACTGCCAGTGCAGCTGCAGAATTCATCCGTACCCTTGCAGCCAGCTGGAACAGATTGCACCTGGCATGGGGCATCCTCTGCCTCTCTTCACAGAAAGTCCTGCAGCATGGACTGGGAAGCCCAGAGCAGAGGTAAATCCAAGGCTTCTTAGCTGATTTTATTTCCGTGTTTCAAGTGGCATTCACACGGCCAGATGTGTCAGTGCTGCAATGTTTGCTGCTGTCCCTGGGGCATGCAGGAATATCTTCCTTACCTTCTCAGGGACCCTCTGGGTGCCTGGGAATAGCCCCAGGATGGGGGGGACATCCCCAGATGGCGGGGACACCTCTGTCACAGTATCCCAGGGTCCTGCCCCCAGGGAGGGGAAGGCACCTGCTCCACAAGAGCTGCAGTTGAGGCTGGAGGTGGGCAGGTGACCCCATGCCAGGCTGTTGGCTGCACTGTGGATGTATAAGAGTGGATTTAGTAGGTGGGTGTTGGAGATTATTGCACCTCTTGCCAACAGCTTATTTCTTCTCTGTGCTTATAACCATCATTAATGCCATAATTCTCATCAGATGTTTCAGTAAGACATTTGTTGGGTAGTAGTTTGTATCAAGGATACAAAATAAAGAAGTTTTGTGTATCCTTGCTACAAAATGGAGTTTAAAAAGAAATTAATGATTACTTGGATTTTCCTTTACTGCCTGGCAGGCGTAGTTAGGAAAGGCCAAGTTATAGGACATTTCCTACCTGGGTATCCCGGTTAACAAGCTGCACATTTCCATTAAAAGACTTACAATCCCTTTTCAGGAAAGTCCATCTGCTTCCAACTGATAAAGCAGCATATTACTCACTGCACATTCAGCTGCCTCATGATAATTCAAAATTTTACTTAGGCTTTCCCACTTTCTCAGATTTAACACACCAGACATGTATCTTGTGTACATAAGTCACACCCAAATATTTCCTCAAATGCTGAAAAGTCTAATGTTTCATGAGACTTTTTTTTTCTGTTTAGACTAATCAGTTACAGTAAAAAACACTGTAGGGGGGCTTATTAGTTGCAGAGATGGGTGGAGAAAAGGCTATCAATACGAGGGTCATTAATACATTGAAACTTTTGGGTAACTGTTAAAGTGAAACTGTGTGAAAGAAATGGAGCGGTATGTTTGCTCAGGACATCTTTTTCAGATAAGGCTGTCTTCCATGAGAAGGGGTATGTTTTTTTCTCCCATGCATATAGTGGAGCCTAATCTCACTCTAAGTGGCTAGATGGATCAGAGTATTTATAGACTAAACAGTGGATGGAAGGGATTTTAAAAAACAGTTATTAAGGATGCCAATATGTGATCATGAGAAATGAACACTCAGGAAGGCATTAATCAAAACAGATTTAGATGTGCTGTGTAATGGATGGTGAACATAGGACACTCATAAAGCTTACTTCATCTCATCCTAGGGCCAGCAACTAAAACACATCAGCTCTGTTGAGTGGTTCTTTGGTGTGGTAGCTTTTCTTGTGTTGACTCTGAAGCCTGTACAGCTCAGGGGTAGATGCCTGTAACTGCAAAGATATCAAAAGTTAAGTGGGACTGCTTCCTAAGTCATTAATGCTGATAACTGTATACCAAATAGTGAGCTTCCTGTTTTGGTCTGTTTAACCATTATTATCTTTTAGTGTCATATAAAATTATGCCTGACATTTAAAAAATTTCAGTGTAAAATAATAATCTTTGTCAGAGACACTAGTAGTGAGGTATCAGTAAGCACCTGAGGGAATAACAATCTAAGAGAGAGTCTAATCACTTTGCAAATTTTAAAAAGCTTTTGTGGTTATATGCCAGATGTGTAGAAAACATAAGTAATAGAGCAATTAGGTTGAAGTACACTTCTAGTGTTCTTTTCCTGATGTTTTCCTTTTTTCCTAGCTGCTTGTTCTACTGATTATTCAGACACTGTAGTGCACTTCTGAGACGCTTTGTATATGAACTGAACTGAGTTGAACACCTTTATGCTGAGCAGTCCTGAGTATTTCCATGATAGGCACTCAGCTTTGTCAATAAAACACTGAAGTCCCTATTCTAGAGTGAAACAAATGTGACTGAACAATTTTTGAGCTATGAGACTACCAAACTAAAATCATATCTGAAATGTTTGGATTTTGTTTTACCATGCTCCTCAGAACTTCAAAACAAAATGAAGGCTTCTAGTTCTCCAGCAGCTGAAACAGAGTTGGCTAAGACAGTACTATGAATTGACATGTCTTCACCAGGAACATTCTCTTAATTCAGGATATTAATCGTTAGTTTTTACCTCTGTAAAACTGAATGAAAGGAGCATAAAATGATTGGTTTTAGTCATCCTGAATAAACAAAAGTAGAGCAAGTTGAATGAACTTGAGTGATAATATATTTGTCCCAGTAAAGAAATTCTGTTTTGATCTACATTTTGCACATTTTTCTGTCATATCAGTGGGGAGGCACTTTTCAAGTGTACAAACATTGCAGTTGCAATCTCTTACCATCCATCTTTTATATTGTCTTGGTCCAGAATGATCCTAATGTCTTTCTAATGAGATCCACTGAAAGAAGTGCAAGGCAGAGACGCTTCTTCCAGCTTACAGTCTTTTTTATGTCTGAAGCTTAAGGATCAAAGTATTTTCTGCCCTTTAAAGGCCATTGGAAATAGAACTTGCCCTTTTTTCTGATTTTTTTTTTATCAGGATCATATTCATTATTATTTATGTTCATTCAACTATTAAGATGCCTTTTATCTATTTAGGTACCTCTTTAGGCTTTTTTGAGGTTGATAAATGTGATGTGTAGGAGTGTTGATTTTTAATAGATTATTTCAACAAGAAAATAAAAATATTTAACTAAGTCAAATTTTTGAGACCTTTTTTGTCCTGACAGCAAGGCAGAAATTGCACATAATTCATGTAAAAGATCCCAACACATGAGATCACCTTTATCTCTCTTGATGCACACTCAATGTGAAATACCTTATTATGTATAAAGTTTTACTGAGATCACCTTTATCTCTCTTGATGCACACTCACTGAAATACCTTATTATGTATAAAGTTTTAACACTCCGTGAATTTTATTTTTCATAGAGAGGAACCTACTTGGTGAAACACAGGAACTAATTTTCTCAGTGCAGAGCCAATGCATGCAAATTTGTCTTCTCAAGTAAACAGGATAGAAATTACTGTATCCATAGTTTTGCTTTCCACAAAAGTAGTTCTCTTCTTTAAAGGTCTTTCTGACACTCTAGTCTCAAGTGAGATTTTATCAAAAATAAATAAAAATCTAAAGGCAGCACCCAGGGTCTCTTCTTGTTTTAAATATTCTCATGAATATAGGAAAGGAATCATGCAAGTCATAAAATGTGATTTTCAGTTCTGTACCTGGAATATCGA
Source organism: Corvus brachyrhynchos (assembly GCF_000691975.1). Classification (NCBI taxonomy): domain Eukaryota; kingdom Metazoa; phylum Chordata; class Aves; order Passeriformes; family Corvidae; genus Corvus; species Corvus brachyrhynchos. The sequence continues at coordinate 2,059,347 of NW_008238373.1, read as the reverse complement.
GTGCCTGCCTATCCAGACCACAACTTTTTTTTGGAAGGTATTGAAATCACAGCTGTATTTGTGGTGCCATAAATTCCAGTCCTCTCTTCTTCATAGCGTATCTCTGTGTGCAGGGCCTAACTCAAATTCCTTGGCTGTGTTACCTCCCAAACCACACCCAAGTGAAAATCCTGCTAGGACCACTCTCACAGTTTTGTGGCAGAGATTGAGTGCCAATGCCTAGAAGCACCCCTCAAATTAAATTTTCTAGGGCAGACATGGCAAAGGAGGTTAGAGGTGGCTGATGATGGCTTATTTAAGGTCCAGGGTTCATGCTGGTAGCTGGAATGGGGTTTGGGGGTTTGTTGACAGCGTTGTTCAACTGGAGCTTGATGTTCTGCATAAGCTGAATTGTCAACTGCCTTTGGTTATTATTCATAAAGAGTTGAGTTTATTAGCTTTGTAGCTGAATATACAAACAGCACAAGCTTATTTGAGGAGACTTAGTTTATTGTAAATTAAGGCAATGAATTCCAAAGCTCTGAGTCACAACCTGCATTATTAGGAGGGTAAAGCTGGATTCTTGGTAGTAATGGTATAAAACTAAAGTAAAGTAGAAAATTGCAGGGAAGAATTTTTTTTTTTTTTAATTGAGAATAGCTTGAAAAGCTAATTTAATAATAAATCAGTTTTTTGCTAACTAAAAGCATAATAACTCGATAAGAGGACAATTATTAAAATTCCAGTTTTAATTGCCAGAAACTTCAATTCCTCAGCTAAAAGGAGGCTTTACTAACTAAAAAAGGCTTCTATTTTCAGTTGTTTTGCAGGCTTAAAGTTTGAAAGTTATTTAAAACTGACTTTGATCATGTAGCAGAGTTTTTTAAATTACTTTTCTGCATTGATAATGTAAATGAGAAATATTTTTCAGCCTTTATACTTTCTGAATAAAAAAAGGGTCAATTAATTTTTAAACTTTCAAGTTTTTTTTAAGTGTAATTCACATTGTTGTTTCATGTTGTTGACACTATGTAAGCATTCCACTAAGGACCTCTAGGGACCTCAATCAAACAAAAATTGGTACATACTGTGCAAATTGTAGTTTCTCTACGTGAATGAATTATTAGTGTGTAGATTCACTGCTGCATCGCTGGAATGAAGTACTAAAATCAGAGTTGCTGTCTTGAAAAGTCTGGAACCCTCCTTCCTGAGCCAAAAGATCGAGCTTTACCACCAAAGGCTCCATGAGATCCTTACAGAGCTTCTGTGTCACTTTACAGAGTGAAAACCCTTTCCAGGTGGGAGGGAGTTCTGATGCACATGATCTCCCTGGCTGCTCTTTGCCTCTTTCTGAGAGTTTTGCCTTCTTTGGCACATGACCCTTGCTGCAGACGCGCTTCCTTGTTTTGCTCTTCCCGTGCATTGTCAGTCTGGGAGCAGTGGTGGGAACACAGCGTTATAGCAGTGTAATGGCCAGGCTGAGAAACGCCTAGCGAAAGAAATGTTTCAGGAGGTGAGTTTGGTGTGACAGTCTCTCATCAAACATAGATCCTGGCCTGAGAAGGTCAGTCTCAAAGCCTGTTCTTGAAAAGGTGTGCCACACTGACATCTCCAGCTAGGAATTGCTTCGCACTGCTTGCAAGACAAATAATACAAATTCTGGCCATATTTAATCTGATTTGCTTCCTTTCTGTCCATTCATTCAAATATGGCCTCTCCTGTGTTTATTTGGTTTAAGGGGCTGTTCATATTGGCTTCCACTCTGACTCATTGCATTTCTTGACTGTGCAGGGTTAGTGAAGGGAACAGGTGTCATCCAGGAGAGTGTTTTACCAGAGGAGGGAGAGACCTTCATGGTTAAAAGGATATCAGAAGTGTGTTACAAGTGCTGGGCTGGCATGCAGCAATGTACGTGGGTAGTCAATGTGTATTTTCTTCCCTCCTGAAAATTAACTGGGATATAGTCTCAGCTTTGTTAATAACCTCAGCCTTGTTTTTGCTCTTGGGTTTTGGTGTTGTTTTGGGCTTTTTTTCCTGAGAAACTGAACATGCAGCATAGCAAATATATTCCCTCTCTGGTCTGTTGCCTCCTTTTACTCCTTACCTGGGAGTAAAATCCCTTGGCGTTCTGGTACAGTATGAGACACTGAAAACCTGTGAAATATCTTGATTCAGATTCACTCTTCTGTATTTTAAGTTATTCAAAGGGGTCTGGAAGCCTTAGGCTGCAATGGCATGCAATAAGTGGAATAATAATGGCACATGGTTCTATTTGGCCCTAATTATTTGTAATGAAATGGAGCATGGTGGTCAGTTGTTAATCTTTCTCCTACACTTCTGACTTCAGAAATTTACAACACAAGAGGAAAGTGTTTTGTTTAGGTTTTAACTATTAATATTTTTGCTTCCTCTGTTACACTTTTTACATGAAAAATAATATTCCAGACCAACTTTTTAATTTGGTTAGCTTGAAAGATTGCATAATTTGGAAGAAAAGGAAACCCCAGTTCTTAATTCTGCCTTTGTGTCAACCTGCTCCTTGGTTTGAATGGGCTCAGCATCCCTTCTCCCTCTCTGCTGGAGGTGCCCATTTCCAGACTTGTGACTGACAAACTACACAAGTTTGCCTGCTGATTCGGCTGCAGATTTATAATAATAATCTCCCCAGGAAATGGTAGATCCCCCAACACTGAACACTTTTAAGATTTGGCTGGACAGTTTGCTGGGCTATCTTGTCAAGACCGTGATTTTGCCAGGAAAGGTCCAACCTCATATTCTATGATTCTATGACTGCTTGTACTATATTGGAGAAACTGTTATCTTCAATACAGTTTGGTCACCAGGTTTGAAAAAAATCTGAAAATACACAGTAGGAGGTAGGTGTGAGCAGCCCAAAGGCTTGTCAGTACCATGTTATTACCACTGCTCCAGATCTCTGTGTGATAAATACATGCTTGAGTTGTTCTATTTTCACCTAGGTCTCTCAGATTAAAAAAAAAAAGAAAAAGAAAAACCAGTATTATTTGGCAATAAAAAGTATTTAAAGCTTTTGTCTTGTCTTGCTCCAAATGAGGCCTTTTGGCTTTTATGTCTGTGTTTTCCCCATGTTTCTATAATCTATTTTAATAAATGTTCCATCTTTTGTTTTGTTCACAGCCTACATGCTGACACAGTACCAGTTTTGTTTCCAAAAGAGGAGTTCACAGAATTACAGTGTCTGATCCAACTAGCTGCTCTGATGATCCTCACTGGACCATGTAGGTAAAATTCAAAAAACCCTGTATATATCCACACCATATCTTTGACAGTATTCAACATACTGGGAAACAGCTGATTTTTGGCAACAGCGCTCACTTTGTGGAGTCAGGATCTTTTGGAATTATTGGACTACAATATCATTAAGGCCCTTTCTTGTCAATAGAAGCACAAAAGTAGACTGTCATGTGTTACAATGTGCATGGTCTTCTTGCCACATCTATTTTAAGTAGTTGTGGGAGCTGGCAACAGTGTGATGCCCATCATTCCTGTAGGAGTACCTGAGCTAACTTTAGTAGCAGCTGCAGCGGTGAAATTTTCAGCATAGGCACAAAACCCAGCAGAGAAATTGAATAAATTCTGAAGCTGCTAGTAAACCTTGAGCTTCTTGTTGTTACAGCCACACAGCTAGCAGAATAACAGCTAGCCAGGAAAGAGATAGGCTGAACAGGTTTACATGCATGAACCTCTGTGGTTGTCTATAAGAAGAGTAGAGGAGTATCATGGTATTAGTATTCAGAAGAAAGATGCCTTCACGCTATTTGTGTTGATCATCTTGAGCTTCTGCACAAATCTTCAAGTTTCAGACAAAATATAAAATGTAGCCAATATTCTATCTCCAGGATTTCCCTATCTGCAGAATAATTCAGTTTTGCTATGAAAGAGGTGTGAATCCAACAATTTTGATTCAGTTTCTTGAAAAGTGTATTTTTCCTTTTTGTTTTGATATGCTAGCTGCATTTAATTTCAACAAGTCACCTCCCTCTGAGCTAGCAGACCTAGGCAAAGGACTAAATTGTTCTGATTAAATTGCCAGCATTTATTGTCTCTTGACTGCTTTCTCCCTTGTATGCTATGCTGTTTTATGTCTCAGTTGCAGTGGCACTTAAAATAATTCACATGAATAGGTAAGCTGCAGAGTTTATGTCTACATTATAATTGGTGTTTCTTTTATATTCCTAACACTGTAAAAGCTCCACCTTGGTTTGCATTTCTAATTTTGTGGAAATGAACTGTAAACTTGGATGTGTAGCAGTGGTTTACATGGCCTGTATTTACACATGCTGGCACAGTCTCTGCACATAACAAACAGCTCTCCTCACATTCTCTTTTGGGACTGTGATACTGACAGTTTATTGTGATTGTTTCTGGAGCATCTTGAGATTTCAGTCATTCAGTTCTGTCTGGAGAAGGTTTCTAAGTAAGTCATCTCAGTAAAGCATTTTCAGAGTGTACTGGCTGAATTTTTTATGGCTTCAGTTTTAACAGCAGGTGTCTCAGATGAATCCTGGAACAATGCTTATCCCTGCTTTTGTATCCTGAAATTATGACAAGGTATATTACACGCTATTACACACAGAGCTGACTTTCATGTTGTGTTGACTATATTCCAGATTTGATTAGATGGTTTTCATATATTTTGCAAAAAGTGAAAGGTTGTGGTTTGGGATTCTTATGTTATTTTCTTTTTTTTTTTTCTTCCCCTAAGATGGCAGTTTTTCTATTAATAAATACTGAAAACATATTTTTTATGGTTTGGTGGTTAAAATTAAATTTAAGTTATCATAATTCATAAATGGGTTGCCATCTCCAGAATGGAGAAGAGATTCATTTCTGTTGTGAGTATCCAAAGTCTTTCCCAGTTGTAACTGATGGGTGTAGAGGGATTCCTTGTGGAACAAGGGCGTATGATACCCCTGGAAAGACTGGACAACCCAGGGTTGCTGAGGAAAATCCCCTGAACAGGCCCCTGGCTGCAGGCAAGCCTGGAAAGCATCTGGCTGCAGGTAAGCCAGGATAATACCTGGCTGCAGACAGCCCTGAAAGTCCTTGGCAAAGCAATACACTGGTCATCTCCCCCGCTGATTAGAGGCTGTCTAGAGGGACTGGGCGTGAATCTTTGCAAAGTAGATATGAGCTTGTGTAGGTAAACAATAAAGGGAGAACGATGCTCAAATTGTATCGGAGTACGTGTCGTTACTCTGGCCAGCTCTCCAGCCTCGGTCCCTAATGGATGGGTAGGAAAGCAATCCCAAAAGACATTTATTATGCTGGAGAGGGTACCGAGTCTGAGCTGAATGGGAGAATGTCTTTTTTGTGGCACAACTATTCCTTTGCAGAAAATTTTATAATTGATGTTGAATTTCAGGATACCCGAAAAGAACTGGAACTGCGCTCAGTTTTAGTGTGAAAGGAAAATAATAAAGAAAATACCTAAATTTATATACTTAACTTCTGTACATTTTGTTAGTGTCCACATCTCTCGACCTGTATAGACACGCAATATTTGTCACTTAGACTCCGATGTGACCATGGGGAAACAGTAAGCAAAAAATGAAGGGTTAAAGCACCAATCCATATAATCCATTTTCAGAAAAGCCAGAGATTAATATCTGTTGTTTAGGTTTTTTTCTTGATAATAAATTAATGGCAACAAAGCCATTCATGCAAATAAATCAATGGTTTACTTTAGATTTACACTACACTGTCATGCTACCTCTTAAGGGATTATATCTCTAAAGAAATAATAAAAAATGTTCTTTATTACCCGCAAATGTGCAGAACACTAAACAAAATTTGTCAGTTGTTGTGAACGTGTTATATTCATCAAGAGGAACAGCATTATCTTGCTTAGCACAGGTACATTAGCTAGACTGGGCTGCCAGAATCTTAAAATCTCACCTCAAATGCAAGGATAATGGTCACTATGATGTGCATTTGTCATGTAATGCAAGGAATACTTGTGCTTGAGTAGCTTTTAGCAAAGTATAGATGTTTCCAAAGGTTGTGGTACATCTTGAATCTCTAAAATCAAGTGCAATTTCTAACATAATTGGTGTCACTTTCAAGGGTGAACTGCATAATGTCTTATCTAAGAAGGGCCAGAGGTAATGTCTTTTCTTAAAAGGTTTGTACAGTAGTATATGGAGAAAGATTATTTTTAAAAAAACCAATTTGTAAAAATTAATTCATATTTGTTCATATAGTCATAAATTTGATGTAAATATTTTAATGGATTGAAATGTCTACCTGAAACTTTGTGATGTTGATAAAATCTACCAACTCAATCAGAAATGTAATGCCAGAGTTTTATAGTTACAAAGAAACATTTGCTCCTATATATTATCCCTTGAAAAATTATTCAAGCTCTTAATCCAAGACTAATAAAAACTTGTATTTTAATTTATTTCTATATTTATTTATTGGCTTTGGTAGTAGGTTAGAGCAGAAAAGCAGGTTTAACAAAAGGAAGGGTCATTTCAAAGCATATGTAATCTGTGATTGTGGCTGCCATGAGATCATGCTGTAAGCAGTTGCAGAGTCAGCCAAGTATTACAGTGCTTACTTGCCTGTTCCCTTTGAAGTGACATGGTGTGACGTTATTTCAGCAGAAACATCACAGCTTAGACTCTTGTATGTCTGTGCTGGCATGTTAAGCTAATGGTTATCCATGAGGGTAAGGTACTATTATGCTTTATAAAGATGATTAATGGCCAAAATTAATTTTCTAGAAACTATTTCCTCTTTGTCTCTAGTTATTTAACCAACCCGATACAGTAGCTATTGATGGTGAGGAGAGCACATAGATTGCGGTTCCACTTATTCATTCATAGCTGCTTATTTATTTGTAAATAGATAATTTTAATTACTTGGAAGAAAAAAGGTGATACAAATTAGGCATTTGTAATTTGCCTCCTGAAAGAAAATCTGCTGTTTATACTTGAATTAAATTTTTAAGGATTTTTGATTTAAATTAAAGATGGAAATATTTATACAGAATATAAATTTTCCCAGCTGAAACTCTCTCTAGGGTATAGTATAAACAATTATTTTTTCATTATGTGCATTAAAAACTCAAGTGAAGTGATTATGGCTGAGTTCCATTCCCTCTGAAAAAACATAATGTTTATCGACAAAGATCTTTCAATAACTTTTTTTGAAAGGAAGAATATTAGTTTGCAGAATTACAAATTTTTATTTCCTCTGGCATTTAAAAAAATCTCAGGTTTTCTTGTAGTGCACTTTACCAGACAGATCATGTTTAACTTGTGAGGACTGACTAGTTTGCAGCTGTAGGTGGTATGTGAAATACAGACTTCAGGAAGAGCATGATTTCCATAATCACTTCAAAGGAAATACATTATAAATAAAGTTCATTTCTCTGGGGGCTTACAAAACCATTCTGTTTATAATTTAAATTACATTAAGCTAAATAAAATAGTACAACAAAACCCTCAAGAGAAAAATACTTCATTTAAGTTTGAACATTACATTACTTCCATTAATTGGAAGTATTTTATTCTCGCTCTAATAGTTTATTTTTCATGGAATATATATAATTAAAAGTGTTTTCATTGCAACAGGAGTAATTCTTTCCCATCTTGTGTTCCAAGCCCTTGTGTTCAGTAGATCACTACAGTTCTATTTGCCTGCCTTCCTTCCTTCCTTTCTCAGTGCTTTATTACGAGTGACTAACGCTCTGAGCATCAGGCTGTGACAGAAGATCACCATCGCTGTGTCACGCATGTTCAACTTTGTCAAACTCGTACTCGAACCGAGTCTCTCAACTCAGCCTGAAGTTCTGTATCAAAACAATGGTGGGGGGTGAAGCTTTCTTCTGTAGGAATATTTTAGAATCTGCTCATCCAAAATATGCTGCTTGCTCTTTCCAGGGTGCTTGCAGGGGTAACTGTTGAGCAGGGACCTCATCACAAGCAACAGAATCCATTAGTCTCCCTACTCTGTAAAGATAACTTAGAGGCAAGGGAGCCTGATATGATATGAAGATAATATGTCTTCTAGGAGAGGATGACTAGGAAACTATTGAAAAACCTTAGTGGACTATCTAATTGTAAGAGTGATTTATTCTACCTTCCTTTTTCACCCCGTGACAAGACTTTACAGGCTGAACTTAATCAAGCTATCATTCCTAAGAGCAAGGAGGGCAGTAAATCTGTACTGCTGAGCTCCTCTAATATTGACAGCTTTGCAATATGGGTTTCTGTAGAGATAGTCTAAGCACATATAAGCTTACAGGAGCTGAAATAGGTTGTATAATAAAAGCAGGCCAATCCTATACACAACACTTATTTCCACTTTAGAGTCAACTTTAAAACAGCCATTAACTTCAAATTAATCCGTATTTAAGTCTAAAATGTGCTTTTTGTTTCATATAACTTAATTTCAAGTTATTAAAACTATTTTTACATGGGAAATAATTGTTTGCAGCTAGATATTAACACTGTTGAAATGTATTAAAAAGAAAGAGGCCATGCACATATTTTTCCCTAATTTATAAAATGTTTGCTTTTTTTTTTTAAGTGCTTTCAAAAAGCAATCGTAATCAAAACTAATGCTGGATTGAATAAAGACTTTGTTGACCTGAGAGTTCCAAGTAGACTAGGTAAACCTTGAGGGAAAAAAGTAGTGCAAGATGTCAAAGCTTAGACATGTTTTCTATTGATGCAGAACCTTGAAGTTTTATGAAAAAAGTAAAGAAACTTAGTCACAAAAATCTAAAGAAAAAAAATCTTCAGTAAAATTTCTAAGCTTTTTCATTAACATTTAAATAAGGTTATAGTTTCATTGTATACACTAAGGAAATATTAGTTTTTCCTTTCTGCTTTACAGGATTTTTTCCCTCCAATATTATTTGTTTGCATTTCAAAACTAGCTTTTGTTCCTACTGTAAATGGTTGCCAGGTGGTTAAACAATAGAGGCAGTGAACTCTAATGAAATACCAACATTACTGTACTGTGGCAAGTAGGAGTTTTTCTGTATTGTTTTTAACTTTCTCCAAAATTGGGCATACTGGTGGATGAAAAGCTGGATGTGGCCCTCTTGCATCCTAGAGAGCCAACCATATCCTGGGCTGCATCCAAAGCAGCGTGGCCAGCAGGGCAAGGGAGGGGATTTTGCTCTTCTCCTCCACTCTGGTGAGACCCCACCTGGAGTGGTGTGTCCAGCTCTGCAGACCTCAGTACAGGGAAGACATGAACCTGAAAATAATCAGAGGGCTGTAGCACCTTTACTGTGTGGAAAGGCTGAGAGAGTTTGGTTTGTTCCTGGAGAAAACTCCAGGGAGACATTATTGCAGCCTTTCATGACTTATAAGGGACCTACAAGAAAGATGGGGATAGACTTTTTATCAGGGCCTTGTGATAGGACAAGGGTTAATGGTTTTAAACTGAAAGTGGGGAGGTTCAGACTACATAGAAGGAAGAATCTTTTTTACAATGAGGGTAGTGAAACACTGGAGCATATTGCCCAGTGAAGATGTGCATGCCACATCCCTAGAAGTAGTCAAGACCAGATTGGATGAGACTCTCAGCAACGGTCCCTTCCAACACTTTTATTCTATGATTCTATGAAAGATATTAAAAAATAATTTTCATTAGGCAGTTAAACTTCACCATAATTATTTTTTTCCCTTTCTTGTCTCCTATCCATTTTGACCAACTTTAAGGTTAATAGATAATAATTTTATATTTTATATTTTATATTTTAATAAATGTATATTTTTATTATTTTAATAAGTTTAAGATGCATTTAAGATGCATATATCACCACATATTTAGTTCAGCTCTCTGGTTGGGATGGTTTGTGGTAGGCAGAATAAAAAGCTAGTTCCTTATTAAAAGTCAGAGACTTTTGTGCAATGGGGTCCATATTTCTGTAGGTAGATGTATGTTTGAATCTCCAATAAACTTGGCAGGCTAAGATGGCTCATGTCCTACTTTAAGGGCTGATAACAAAGAAACAAGAGTCCTTGGAGAAATTTAGGTTGACAGCAAACACTGGAAACATGGGGTGGGAAGGCAGCAGTCCCTTTGTCCCTTTTCCCAGCTCTCATTGCAGCTGTGTTCCCCTTGCATTGCCTGCTCCTCTCCAGACCCATGCTGCACAAGGTTCTCCTTGATCTGTGTCAAGTTCTCCTTGTAAACCTTCATGTGCAAGGACTTAGGGAGGAATTTACAGTCGTTATCACAGTGATATAACCTTAGGATTTCACTGAAATGTTTTTATTGTTGTCATAGAGTGCATAGCCGAAGCAGTGAGGTAAAAGGAATGCCTTTAATGAGGAACTTTGAAGTGAGGGTTTGTTTTGAATTTGCAAATTTGTCCACTTGACTAGTTGTGCACTTAATCATGCACTCTGTCTTCATATGCACTGCCACCCAGCCACCCAGCCATACTCTGAATGACAGCAAGGCAGTAGATTGACATGCTTTATTCAGAATATGAGTCATAGGCGAACAAAGTTGCAAGTCCACTGGATCTGTTGTTTCACTGTAATTTAAAGTCAACTTTCAAATGGACAGTTAATGTGGAAAGGAAAATATTTTAATTCCAAAATATCCAAAACTTTTATAACAAAATATTTATATAAATATGTATATAATTTATTACAATTTTTATAACAAAATATATCAGTCTCCTGTACCTAGGAGAACACTTGCCTGGCCTGTTTTTATAGTTACATTTTTCTGAATGACTGCTCTCATCTCATACCTGTGCCTGTCATATTGTGTCTCATGATTTTACAGCACTGTCTTTAAATATCCCCTCAAATCGTACTCTTTTTTTTATCATTTTGAACACTGTGGTGAGCAACTGAAAATGAAATATTGCAGTATTAAAGTCAGATATACTTCAGGGTGCGTTAAGTTACCTAAATGTGTAAAGATGTAATGTAAAATGTACTACATTTTGCATAGCTGCTACCATCTCTCTGTTGTTTTCTTATTCATCCTACAAGTTTTGTAGGGAATGCATTGCGTGTGATGTGTTGGTGGCTGCTATCAAAATATAAATATTAGCAGATATCATATTGGAGGTGTCAGTCCAGCTGCAGTTAGTAATCAATGTTGCTTTGAAGCACAGAATGCAGGAAGAAAGGAAAAGGTCCAGACAAAGAAGCTGCATCTGTACTGTTTCCCTGGGGTTTTTCAAGCTTTTTTCCATTGTAGACGTCATTATAAAACTGAGATTTATACTCTGTTCTTGGGCACAGTGCATCACTTGTGTTGGGAGGTTCACAGTTGGCTCTAGCCAGATGGTCACTGCTGATTTGCCTGGTGCTGGGGGAATTACAAAGCTTATGCTTTCATGCCAGTGCATATCTTCTGAAGAAATGCCTGAATTTCGTTGGGACCCTCTTGCAGAAATGATCATACCCTAAGGTATAGTGACTCTCAACATCTATTCCTGTATTGATTTAAATCTAAATTAATAAAATTGTTTGCATAGGAAAAAACCAAACAAAAAAAACCAAACAAACAAACAAAAAACCGAAAACAAAACAAACAAAAAAAACCCCAAAAAAGATTCCTCAATGTTCAAAATGTTTTAAAATACCTGTTTAGTGAGGGTTTTGAGTAGGTAACTATGACTGAAGCTCATTGTTTGAGAACAAATTAAGCAAGTGCTGACTTAGACATGCGCTGGTACACTGTGCATGAGAGAAGACTTAGACTCACATTCACTGTAACTACTTTGTTGGAGGGCTTTGTAAAACTTACCCTAGTGATTGATAGAAAAGAAGAAATTAACAGAGTGCCTCTACATTTTTTTTAGTTGTGGATATTCCATGCCTTACATTAATTTATATTGACAGGTTGACCATGTTGACAGACTGACACTAAGGAGCAGAACTTAGGAATGATTGCATTCTAGGTGTAAAAAAGTTGATTCGTGATGATTCATCAATCTGAAACCTTTCTCAGAATTAATCAATTAAATGATTAATTTAATTAATTGAAAGAATTGTTGTTGTTGCTTTGGTGCTTATCTTATTTGATTCACCTAAAGTGAAGTTAAAAGTATTTTCAAGAACAGCACAACAAATTTGCAATGTCACACAGTGGCCTAGACTATGCCCAAGACAAGGTTTTGCAGCACTTGGGAAAGATCAAGAGAGAATTTGTTCACTGGAGAGCAGGGCTTTCTGCAGCAAGGTAACAAGAACTCGGACTTGGTAACCCAAATGCCCTCTGCTTCTATTTATAAATGGCAGTCTGTCAAAGCATTTTCAAGATTTGTTTCAGTTTTTCTTTGTGCTCACTTTTTAGCATTTGCCTCAGAGCTTTTTTACGCTGAGGGTGGCAGAGCACTCGACCTCCCAGGGAAGTCGTGGATTCTCCCTCTGTGGAGACATTGAACAGCAACCTGGATGCATTCCTGTGTAACCCCCTCTGGATGACCCTGCCACGGCAGTGGTATGGGACTAGATGATCTCCGAAGGTCCCTTCCAGCCCTAACACTTCTGTGGTTCTGGGATTTTTCCACTGCTCTGTGACTTCTACATCATTTTTCTGAAGACCAGGGTCTCAGAGTCTTCTGTGTTAATTGTGGACCACTCCCTATGCAATCTCTGGGTTACAGAGCTGCAGGCAACACAGCCTGCAAGGGAGAACTTCTCAGCCTTGTTCCTGATTTTAAGGTGCACTTCAGGCACTGGCGCTTAATCTAAGGTTCCTGCAGCCCTGGTGGGATTGTGCAAAGGGATTTGAACAGCTGGAGGCTTGAGAGGGCTGACAAACATGTACTGGGGCTGCTCTTTGGCTGGCATTTACCAGCTCGAGCAACTTGTAAAACAAAGCTTGAGAAGCAATGTTTTGACACAAAATTTGTTGGTGACATTTGTAATAATGTGTGTCTTCAAAAGTACTGATCCAGATCTTCAGGCTGTGTTGCTCTGAATAATTTTAAAAGTGTATCTTCTTCCCTTCTGAAATATTAGCAGACGTTGCATGGTTAATAAGAGTTACATGTACTGAAAGGACCCTGAGGAAAGAAACAACAGGTGTTTCATGTCAGTCTTCTTTTTTTCATGTGGTTACACCAAGATTGGCTGTAATATACTATATTTTATTTCTCTCTCAACAGAAAATAGGTTGCATTGTATACCAAAGTATTGCCTGCGGCTTCTTGGGGAGAGGATATAGACTCTTAAGTTTCTGGTCTTATTTGTGCAACCCAGTGCCTCTTTGATGAACTGCATTTCTACTCTCCTCCCATGCATCCACTCCTAGGATTCCTTTTTCCCCAAAGAGCAGCCAAGATTGTCCAATCATTATTATCCATTTTCTTTAGGCATCTTTCTTTTTGGGGACTCTTTGGATTATATGCCTAAACCCCAGTCAGCATTAAGAAAGACTTAAAGTACAGACAAATTAATTTTCTTATTAATCTTTTTGTTTAATTTGGAAATCAAAAACCTAAGGACTGTGAATCCACAGATCCCACTTTCTCTCTTGTCAAGATATTTTGCATTATCACGGGTTCTGTTAGGAATTTTTCGGTCCTTTGTAATTTCTGAAGAAGCCTTTCGGACAAACTGTACCAAGTATCTACCAAAATATATAAGGTTGTGTAATGCATTAGTTGTCATTAAATGCTTAAATTAGGTCCCTAGTGCACACACGTACAATCACTGATGCTTATATATGTATCAACAGTTTTAGCTCTAAAAATTTCAGCTCAAACTGTAGTAGCCACTGTCATTAATTTCCTCAGATTGTTTCTCAGTACCCCATGGGATTTGTAGGAGACAGTCAATAGTTATTGGGATATTTGCTGAGGTTTCTTCCTCTCTTTAAAGAGAGTTTTAAATTTTATTTCAGTGTTTTCAGTGTGTCTGATTAGCTTTTTGCAATTAAAAGAAATTAAAAGAGCACATCTTGAACTGGGAAGAAATGCTTGTATTCCTTTGGGCCCTGATTCCACTAGTGCTGCCTGTGGCATAGAACAATTCTATAGAAGAGGGTTTGTTACACTAAAATAAAGAATCAAGGAAATAAAGCTTCAGACCCTCAAGACAAGAAGGCAGGGAGCCATCTGTAAAAGAGAAATGTATTTAGAAAAATGATTTCAAGTTCTAGGATTTATTTCTAAGGGGGAAAAAAGAAAGAGAAAAGATATTATATTTAACAACACTTAGAGGAGATAGGACTTCATCTTTTTAAAGTCCTGTGGAGGACCCCTATATGCTAAGCTACATGGAATTTAATCTACCTTTGAAAGATGAAAGGATGAGATGAGCCAGCCAGAATTTGAGCCCCTGCTTCCAGGGAGTCCAGATTTTTCTACCTTAGTGATTAGATGTCAAAGCTACTTTCTCTGGCTAAAAATCCCTCTAAATCATTGCTTTAAAGAATTTTATACGAACTGAATGTATCTCCATGACGTAGCTAGGAGTTTCCATTATTTCAGTGCAGGGAACTAGAGGATCAGGAATCAGGTATTTGAGAAAAACACAAACTATTCTTGGTTGTTTTCTTCTTTCTCAGTCCTTTTTCATTTAGGACACTTTTCGCATAAATAAGTAATACGTCTTTGATTTTCTAGTTCAGTTTATGGTATAAAGATCCCAAAATGTAGGCAAATATCTTTTTTATATATCAGATGTAGAAAGTTCTCTGAAAATTAATCAAAAGGGATTCCTTTCTTTACCTATATATGTATACATGTACTTGGGTTTGTTTTTTTTTACCTTTGCTCTCATAACTAGAAGTTTAAAAACTGTGGAATTCTGTTGTTCCATTTAATGAGGCTTGAATAAGCAAATTATAATGGAAATACAGAAAAGCAGGCAAGTGTTCTTGGTCTGTTATTACTTACTGACTTAAAAAGGTTGGACTTTGTATTCAAAGTTTTAGATATAAAAGCAGTATTTTTTTTTCAAATATAGTAATATTGTATAAACCTAACATGAATGAAAACATCTTTTTTCTTGAAATGTATGGTTCAATGTAATAGCACATATTTTAATTTTTTATTTTTGTAATCAAAAACTTACTTTTAAAATTTAACATAATCAGAGATATGAAATTTTTTTCATCTTTTTTTTTTGTTTTAAAATTCTATTTAGTTTTTCACTCTGAAAGTGTCTAAAGGAACTTAAATTTTCAACAAGATTTTTTTTTTTTGAGTGCAACTATGTATTTTTGACAGTTTCCTGACCCAGAATATTAAACTCAGTTGTAAGTGAGGATTGGGTCAGAGAGGAGAAGCACATGATTTCTGAACTTTGTGCCAGTGGGAGGGACATGAACCCAGGATTTTTCTGCCCCATTTACAGGGAGCTGAGAAGCAGCAGCAACAGTATTGCACTGGGAAAAGCTGTGCATTATTTGGTTTCTCACCTCTGTGCAGAAGTATAAAAAGTGGGGTGGTCGGGATAGTCCACTATCTATTTTTCATCAGAAAAATCCCAAGGCAAATCAATCTTTGTATAAGTGCAAACACATCTCTTGGAAAAGCATGTTTTTCCAGCTGATAGTGACTGAATGGGCTTATATGCGTCTCTCACCAACTTACTAGACCAAGGAAGCAGAACATTTATATGATACTGTTAATCTCAAAATAGCACAGGAGACTTTAATCTGCAGTTTCTGATAGTGGCTAGATAGGAAGCATGGATAGACTGTTGGACACTGCCAGCTCAGATGGGATCTTGGTAGCAAGGACTTGAGAACACCGCTGTCTGACGGCGAGCACAGCACTCTCTTACTCACAGGTGCAGATGCCTGTATCTGCTGCTAGGAGTAGCCCTGCACAGAGGGCTGTAACAGGTAGGCTAGAGTGGATGCCATGTAACAGTGAACTCCTGTTTTTATTTTGTGTGATGTTTCCCCAGTAAATTGCTTTCCTTCAAAAACAAAGATTCTGTCATCCTCTCTGTCACCTCCTAGCCAGTCTGAATGGGGATAAGTTAATTTGTCACTGGAAGCTTTGGAAGAGCTTCAGGAAGGTGGTGAGCAAATAGATAACTGTCACTGAAGTCATTTGCTGCTCATAAGCATTCAGGAGGGACAAACTTTGAATGAAGGAGAAAATTGCTTGATTTTCACACATGGACAGGGATCAGAAACCTCCACCCTACTCAAGATTTCTTAATGTCTGGGAAAAATCTCTGATATGCTATAAATTATGCTGCCACTCAGTCAGCCATTAGGAGCCTGTCTTCCATAAGATTTTAACCTTTGATGAGATGAAGAAGATACATAATATTTGTAAAAATAAAGAATTAAACAAGGGCTATTTTACATGTATATCAGTTCTATTCTTGCTGTTTCTGTTGGAGCAAGGTCACCTTTCACATAAGAAAACTGCTAATTCTGGCTTCACATCCCTTGAGAATGAAACAGTATCTAAAAAGTGCCTTTCTGTGTGAGCCATTTTCAGACTTTCCTCATAGATCAAAAGTTATTGCACATATGTAATGTGACAAATCCTCCTAATTGGCAAGGTTTTGAGACCACACCCTTCAATTTCTCAAAAAATTTTCAGATATGGGCAGAAGATAAAGTTTTAAAACTGTATTGTTATGCCCATTTAAAGCACAGCTCTTCCTGTTACTCTAGAGAAAAACACTGGCTGCATTTCTTAACTTTTCTGTTCCTGTTCCTACTTTTTTTCTCTTATCAAATTAATGTAGACATGCTAAATGAATTATCATGTGTTCACTACAAATCAAAACCCTCTCAAATGAGACACTGTGTCTGTGTACTGCTGTGAGGAATCTGTGTGGCCCAGGTTTTCTGCCTTATTTTCCATCTTTTCAGTTCTGTCAGCCACAGAGAAATATAGTTAATAAAATCATTGCTCTCTTACTTCCAAATTAGGACCCAGCTTTACTTTTTTTAAACCTTATACACAGTAACTTATCCTAACTTGCATTCTCTGTGTGAGATGGGGTCAAAAAAAAAACTAAAAATAGCAGATGGGTCCAGCAAAATCTGGAAGACAGATTTTTTTTTCGTTAGGTTGAGATACCTGTAATACTCTAAAAACTGTTTTCCTAAAGTTCTAATTCACGTGACTATGAAGATATGTGCCTCTGACACTTTTTCTTGCAGATTTGTTTTTTCTTTTTAATATGTATAGGGCTATTTGAAAAGCCAGATTCTGTATCTTTCTATGCATGCAGAACTGTTCCAGGAGCAAAAAGACAGTTTCCAAAAGAGCATATCTCTATTTAACCACAGTTTAAACTAGTTACACCAGTGTTTAGATTAGCCTATCACACGCACTTTTCTTTCCAGATTAATTTCCTGTGTGATTAAAATCTGGTTTAGATAACAGTTAAATGATGTTTGAAGACATTCTGATCCATGACTAGGACAGTTGTGTTTTTTTCCCTAAATAATACATTATGCCAGCATGGAATCAAAGTGGATGAGCCATGGACTAACCCAAAGACAGGCTGACTTTGGAGGAGTACAGAAGAAGGTGGAGAACTGTCTTGATTTCTCCCTATGTAGTATAAGGAGGTGCTGAAAGCATCTATGATCTCATACTCTGAACTATGTAATCTCTTCCTGATTTTGCAGAGATTAAGAAAACGCGATCATAAATTCTACGTTTGATACACATTTTACTCCATTAAAAAAAAAAGTTATCCTCAGAGAGAGCAGAGAGAGTTGGTTTCTTCCTCAAACCTGGTTCCTGCTATCCCATCCACTTTTTGTCTCTTAGCAATGAGCATTTACATTTCTTCTTGGCCCACATGAACAAGGAGGCCTTGGGTTCTCCTTTCTGTCACCAGCCTCTTCCGGAATTTGCTGCTTTAATGCCTTTGAAGGTCTATACTGAAATATATGCAGTGAGGAAAACTTTAGTGGGAACTAGATCTCCATGTGGTGGGCAGCTGGGACAGTTAGTATAAAAAGGCAAGTATAAATAAGTCCTTGATTTAAAATGGCAGTGACATATGCTGTTAGGGAAAAAAAATAAGATTCACTTCTCTTCCATATCCTTTCGATTTCTTGGACAATCTCTCTGGTTTACTGCCAGTCACTATTTACTTTTTCCTTAAGCCTGTGTTCCACTGCTTTTATTGTAATTTGTTAGGGAACGGCATTTTCAAACTTGAATGGCAATAGCCATCAATGGGAAAGAATGGAAAGAAAGAACATGGGACAGCGTAGGTATCTGTTGGTAGCAGGAGTAGATTTATTATATATGCCAAATTCCAAGACAAAGCTTGCTTTCTGAGGCTTCTGTGTGGGATTTCAGATGAAAGCATAATTACTTTGGTTATATCCATTGTGAGATTTTTGGAGCAGTTGTATCTTATACATGAAACTCAAAAGATGTCTTAAGATCTAGACTCTACAAAGCCATTGAGGAAATTAAATGACACCTTGCTACAAACTGGAATAGCATAGTTTGCAGATATCTAGGTTTGGTTTTGTTTATCAGAGTAAAAAAGGCCCAATTTGATGCCTACTTATCTGAACCAGCACAGCATATTTTGTGTTCCTGATGAATAGTTCTGTCATGCAGGTGACTGTTCAGTTCTCTGTAGTAAAGTTCTATTTGCTGTTGATTTATTATCAATTATTTAGAAAAAGAAATGTTTATAAATTTTGTGGGGTTTATTTTTTCTTCCATAAAATCCATAAAAGAAGTAAAAATTATAATAATGTGTAATATCTCGTAAGAGTAAACTGTGAATTTCTATCTGTAAAGAAATTGGCAAATCTGGCTGCTGTTACCATTTTGCTGCAGTTCTGTCTCTGAATACTTTTTTGACATATCTTTCATTGAGGGAAAAGTAATTCTGCCCTTTTGCCACATGCAAACACATCTCATGAGGGACATAAAGTCCTGCAGCATGGTAAGGTCTGGAAGGAGAAGAGTAAGGGGCAGCATCTACTGGTACTGCAGAACTACAAAGTGCCAGCTTACATTTCCAAGAGCTTCTTTGGATCTCTGGTATTTAGTATTGGTTTTAGCCTTTGTTCCTAGCAGAGTTCATGTAATCAATAATTCCCTGTGGTGCTCTTTGTATGAAGCTCCTTGGAGGAATGAAAGCAATTGTGAGAGCCTTGGTGGCAGTGCTGGAAGCAAGTGGCTGCCCCTCTCAGTAAATAGTACCTAATATTTTTTTTATGATTACAGTCAGCATTGTTCAATGAATAAACTGAAAGAATTGTAGGAATGGGTGCAGCCTGTCTATTGACAAGACCATACAGTAAAAAATACTAGCAACAGCTGTTCCTGACTTTTGGAGACATCATATTAAGGACTATGAAGTAACTGAAACTGGTAAGTTTTTTTCTTTTAAAAGAAAAAAAAGGAGTCTCCATACTTGTAATATTGGACTGCAGTGCTTTCTCAGAGATAAATATTTTCAAAGGGATAACAACTGTCAGCCTAGTGAAGAGCAAAAAAAGAAAAATTATAGTCAGATAAAAATTCCAGTCTCTTATCTAGGCTAAAAAATCACAAACAATCAAATTTTGCCCATATCATCAATATTTCCCAATTTTCCAGCTCACATGTCCTTTATTGCTTTCTGCACTGTATATTGCAGAAAAATCTTCAACATGCATCTGTGTCTGACATCATATTAAGGACTATGAAGTAACTGAAACTGGTAAGTTTTTTCTTTTAAAAGAAAAAAAAGGAGTCTCCATACTTGTAATATTGGACTGCAGTGCTTTCTCAGAGATAAATATTTTCAAAGGGATAACAACTGTCAGCCTAGTGAAGAGCAAAAAAAGAAAAATTATAGTCAGATAAAAATTCCAGTCTCTTATCTAGGCTAAAAAATCACAAACAATCAAATTTTGCCCATATCATCAATATTTCCCAATTTTCCAGCTCACATGTCCTTTATTGCTTTCTGCACTGTATATTGCAGAAAAATCTTCAACATGCATCTGTGTCTACAGTGACAGTATGAATGTACCACATGCAACAGGTGCGAGTAGAAGAGAGTTTGCTAAAACCAAACAGCATCCTTGCAGGAAATTCTTAGGTCTTATCTTTGTTTAGAGATTAGCTGGTTCTGTTTTGCCAAATTTCTTGGTCTACACCATTCATACTTAAGATATGGAGAACCCAGAGCATTGATAAAATAATTATATAGGGTCACAGAATTGTTTCGGTTGGAAAAGGCTTTTAAGATCATCAAGTCCAACCATTAACCTAACATTGCCAAGTCCATGATTTTAAAAGCCAACATATTAAATGCAAAAGATATTTTTAAAAATCTGCAAATTAAGATCAGATAAAATGAAACTGCTATGCAACACTAGAAGTTTAGAGATATTTTGTCTTATGTATATTTCATCTCAAAGATAAATTTAAAATTTTAAATACCAGTTTTTCCCTCTTAGCTTTCAGTTAGCAAGGTGAAAAGAACACATTAGCATCGTGAAGAGTCCTGCAAAATGTATATTGGTCTGTTTTCAAAATAGGCCATGGAGTATTTATCTACCAGACTGTGATAAACTGATGGCTGTAGCTACAGTGTAATCACTCGAGATAATGTGCCTCATATAAACACCTCACAGCTCGCTTGGAATTGCTGGATCTGGGATAATTAGAGAGTTCAGTTCAAGTTAGCAGCCTACATCCATATCTACCAAACTTCTCAGACAGGCTGTGCAGTCAATGTGTTAACTGACCTTGGGCTTCACGTTGCCACAGACGTCATTAACCTTCAGATCATCATACTAATGTCTCTATGCCTATGGAACTATTAAAGCTTCTAGAGTTTTAGTTGAACAGGGAATGTGAAATGGACCATCAGCAATGGTCTTTGCATTGATTTTATGTGGCTTGTGCACTCACCATCTCGCCAATGGATTTTTGACCAAATGGAATCAGACAGCTTAGACATTAGAACTGAAAATGATAATAAAATGCTTCTGCATATCTTCCTTAATATCAAACTTCATAGCTACACTTAAAGGTAAGTGCAAGATGAATAAACATCCCTTAAGAGTCTTTAGTATGGTAATACACTGGATTCATTTGAATTTAAAGCAGTGTGCTCTCCAAACCATACTAACATTGGCCACATTTGATTTTGAATTATGCCGATTATTCTGCAGTGCCTCAATCCATGGGAATATCTGCAGCTTCTCATAGGCTGTCTATGGCACTGAAAAGCTGAGACCAGGGGATGTACTAAAACCTGATGTTTATTTTTTGTGTAATACATCTACATTCTGAGCACACCCAGAATACGTTTTTAACTAGGGTCTTCAACCTTGAACTGCAAATGGTGAGCTCTGTTGTTGTCTCTGTACAGAAAATCTGAGGTTTTTCTGCAGGAAGCCCAGATTGAATAAAAGATGGCTCTTCTGGAGTTTTCAAGCTTCAGAGGCTTGATTTTTCCAGCTAATCAACTAAGAAGTAATGACAGAAACATTTCACCCACTGACGCAATTCAGAATTGTGTTGCATCTGGAAGTTGCTCTGTGGTCTTACACACTTGCAGAGATTTTTATTTTCCTGCTTTTTGGTCTATATGTGCATGCTGGTTGCTTCTCTATCTGGCTCATGAGGACTGCAGTTTGGTACCTGGTTGGTGTGCACAAATTGCGACTTTACATCATCACTCAGTGCCTTTTGGAAGCAGCTCTGCCTTTGCACGTCTTTGCAATAGTCTCATGGGCAAATTCTCTGTGAGTTCCCCTCATAATCTTATTATATTATATAAGCAGAATTTAGTAATAAAATATATGCTGAACTTGGCTTCAGCATAAGGGAGAGTTCCTGCATGGCCCTTTTCAAATTAGAAGAGGATCTATATTTGATTTATTTGGCCTTTTGTTTTTATTCTTTGAGATTTTTGGGGGATTTTTAAAGAATTCTCAGAGACGCTTAGCTCTAGAGTCACATTTTTGATATGTGTCATTAAGACAGCCTATCTTCTGCCTCTGTTGATACAACAGATGTTGATACCAAATAACCTTTTGCTTTACAAATTCAGTTTCAGAGGAATATATTACCCCCTTTACTCTCATTAAATGGGAATAAAGCACTTGTATATTTCTCCCTGGGTGAAAATAAGGGAAAACTGTGGTCTCAAAACAAAACTGATATGTAAAATAATCTTCTTTCTACTTATCTGTCCTGCTCTCCCATCTCAAATTACAAAATAAAAATTCAATAACCCAGATGTATTCATATAGCAACATTTTTAAACTTAAAAAACCCAGAAACTAAGCCATTGTTTTGCTGAACTTTGATGAAGGGTAAACTTGGCCTAAATATTGGTTTTGGAGCACATTTTTCATTTTTGGTTGATTTTGTTTGTTAGGACTTACTATGTGCTGATATTATATAAACACATCTAAGTTACTTCATTATTTTATTTTTAACTAGAAAGCATCAGGAATCAGGAGGCAGCAAACAACTCTGGGATGAGAAACACCACCAAGCAGCTTCAGGTGTCTGTAGTGAGTGTCAGCAAGGCACTGGGCATGAGCACAATGTTCAAAACATACTCCTGCAGGATGGGGCTGGTACATCATTATTTTGCTGGATCCACACTTGTGCAAGAATCCAGCCTGTTTCTGTCCCTTGGATACCATTCCAAATCTGCCCTCAATTAAAAACATAGAAATATTAAAAAGAAAGTGGTCTTTACAATATTATGTGATGTGCCTGCAGAACTCACCATCAGAAAGTGTTTCAAGACACAAAGTTATATTTTCCCAGATTTTGCATGTCATAGAGAACATGTTGAATGTTCTAACTACTTTATAGGATGTTCCATGAGACATTTACAGTAGATTTTCCTTAGTTATAATAACCAGTGTTTTCTTAATCAGTTCAGAGCTTACAATTAGTATTACCTCTTACTACTCTTGCTTTTGGTTTTGGTCATTAATTTTATATTGTTACTTTTTTTTTTTTTTTTTGGTTGTGGGAAGGGTCCTAAAACAAAGCACAGGGGGAGAGGAATCAACATTATAATCAACAGTCCCAAATTTTCTATTTTTTAAAATAATTCATCTTACCTAGTGTGGAAAATTCATCTTTCCTTCTGCCTAGAAAGTTCAGGACACGATTAAATAAGTGAGTACATGCAATAAAGATACTAATCTATGGTAGGTTTCTCAGGTAATACTTGTGTTTATAATGAAAGCATATTTCATTGAAACTGAACATGTATTGCTTTATATGGACAAAAAGAAAGTCCAAACTTAACTCATGAAATCATATATTGTCTGTAATAAGAAAGTTTAAAAATTCCCTAATCTCAGGATTTATCAAATTATATTTAATATGTTCCAGATGCTACAATTAATCTTAAAACCCTCCAGAACTGTATCTATTGGTGTTCTTTCAGTTACAGCTGAACTGATTTAGGTCCATATATATATTTTCAAATACATGTTTTTTATGGTAACTTATTTATGGATCATTCATAGTTAATTCTGTATTTTAATCACAGGGGTGGAAAAGATGTAATTATCAGGACCAAATTATTGTTTGACCAACTATTTTAGAATCATTGAATAACTTTAAAGGCCATAAGAATCAAATAATGTTGCATTTTTTATTATTCCACTAAATACAATATATCCAATATATGTATGCAAAATATTTCCTGCCTTAAGGTTAAAATTATATTAAATAGTTGATTTTGACTTCTAATTCAGGCCCTGTTACAATCTTTGGGCAAGACCATAAGCCCTAGACATGCCAAAACTTAACCAGGTCTTCACTGCAGCAACACTGACCATTGAAAAACTGCATTTTTTGGGTGCTATACTTTCTTAAGAGAGCTTAAACTGTAAACCTAGCACTTTCTGCAGTGTATAGGAAATGGCACCTAAAAAGCCATTACAGTGTGTGGGACTCTCCCTAAAAGAACCACCAGGAAATGCTGAGTAGGAAGGTGGGATCTGTAGCACATCTTTTGTGCAGAATAAAGGGAAACGTCATAAAGGGAAACATCATCTTCACTCATGAATTTTCTGCTATAGTCAGTCAGCAGCCTTTGGCACACACTGTAGTTGGAGGAAAAAACTATCTTTTCAATATAGGTTTGAGGAAAATCTTTGCTTGAAGAGAACACATTCTTCCTGCTCCCAAAAAGTGTCACAAAGGGATGAAGCACTATGGTTGGGTTTTCCCCAGAAGTGCTGCCAGCAGAGCCCTCCTTTGCCTGAAGCACCAGTGCTCAGCAATCCTTGCAGATCCAAAGCACTGTGGCCTTCAGAGAGCAAGGGGCTCCCCTCCCTCCTGGATAACTTGAATATTTTCATTTTAATGCAGAGATCTGCAGTTTGTATCATTTGTTTCATTCTGCATCTGTTTTGGTGACTCTGAAATCCTGACCCCAGGGAAAGGTGTCATAGAAAGCCAACGAAAGGGCTGTGTGCTACTCCCTCTTTACACATCTTGGAGGGCCAGGTTTTTTAGGGGGCAGTTTTATGTGTGTTTTGAGGGGAGCTGTGGATTTGGGTTTCCCCTTCCCTTTTAGGGCATCATTTTGAACTAAGTAGCGTATAATCGATCAAATTTATTGGATTCTCTGTAGTGTCTCTATACTCAGTGTTATGAAAAAAACCTTCAGTCAAGCGTGATTTTAATAACTGTAAACTGATGCCAAAATATTAATGGATTTAAAGGTTTTTATCCTCTGAGGTCTTCAGGAGAATAATTTAAAGGTTTTTTTTTTTCCTTGAGGACTTTTTTTCTTTTTAAAAGCTTTTCATTTTCAAATACCAGTTTTTTCTACTTTTTTAATGCATTTGAAGGGGTTTTGTCAGCTCTCAGTAAAAATTAAGGTATTTTCAAATGACCTGATTATCCCTCTACAACATTGTTGATCCAGAGAAGGAAGAGGAGTGGGAGTGACAGCAGTAAAACAAATGAGAGAAAAGAGTGACAGGGCTGAAACATGTAGACTAAAATCCTATGACTAAGGCATCACAATAAATGAGTTTGAACTCTTTCAATAAATTATATCTAAACCTCACTTGAAATCTCAGTAAATAGGATGGAAGTTTTGTTTAGGGAATGGTCAATATTTCACTTATTTGGCTTCCCAAAAGAAGTCTCATGTTTCTCCAGACTTTGAAGATTGATAATAATATGGCCTGCCAAATCCCCTGGGAGCATTGCAGAAATGAATGCTGCCTCTGTCCACCTGCCTCAGGCAGAAGGGCTTTAGCTCACACCTGAGAGAGATTTCTTTATACGCTGGGACTTGACCTTTTCAGTTGTTTACACTCATGGCTTGGTTGGAAATGCAGTTTTTTTCTGAGCAACCTCAGTTTGCTCCAAGTTGCAAGGGTTTTGTCCTGCACACTATTTATGAGAAGTACTTTATTCTTGAGGAATAATATGCCTCCCACCTCTCAGGTTAGATTGAGACTGCTCTCAACAAGTTTCACCAAAAATGGTATTGTCTGTAGAAAATCAAAGGCTCCTTCTTACTTGCCATAGATGGCACGTGAATGTGGAGAGGGCATCCCCACCCCAGAGCTGCTCTGGCCTGGCAGCTCTCCTGGAAGCAGCAGCCTCAGCAGGACCTCTGCCCCTGCCCCAGGTCAGCCCTGTGCTGTGTCCCTGCTCTTGCACCCACCATGTGTGAGACCACAGGAGGCTGCAAGGGGCTCACCAGGCTCAACATTAATCGCTTCATGCCTGAGGGATGGGGGCTGCAGCAATCTTTGCTTCAATTAAACTGCTCCATATTTTGGGCTACATCTACTCAAGGTATCTTCCTGAAAGTGCAGTCCCTCTCCTCTGCCACATTTGTGTTTCTTGAAGACACTTCTTGATCCTTCCTGCAGGAGGAATGAATTTGAATACAGTTGTGCTGTTGGTATTTACTTTTCCACCTTCTTGTGTTCCCTAAACTGGGTTATACAATCCAAAGCTTCCCCTTTTGTAGAGATTGTATCTAAATTCACATTTTTAATGTATGTTTAAGTTCTTATTTCTTTAATTTAAGTGACTTTTAGTTGCTCACAGTGTTTCCATGACTGACAGCTTATTTTATGGCCATAAAAAGTGCATGATGGGCAAGGGCTACTTCTTAAACTGCCCTAAAATCTTCCATGAAAAGTTGATGGTTGAGGTGTCAGGTTGGGGACTTGGGATGCTTTCCTCATGGCAGATTTGTCCTACTCTTTCAACTTTAGGAACATGTCCCATTTATTCTTCAGGAGGGCACTGCTTCCACAGTCCCTCTGCATTGAGCTCTTCTGTGTGAGCCTGTGGCCCTGTTTTTTCCCTGAAATACAACTGAAGGTCAACTCTTTAAGGCTTGCGTTATATTTAATGCCAACATCCAAAAGAAGGCTGGGAGTCATTTTACATTCAAGTAAGGACAGTGCAATCCTACAAACAGGGATTAGTTTCCAGTTCACTCCTCTGGTTCACAGGTGTCAGTGCTGGTACAGTGATAGAGGTAGAATACACGGTTAGTGACTTGAGAAAGCACAAGCCCATGGTATCCTTGGTTTAAATGAATTCTAACTGCTGAATTCTAGCCACACTAGAAATTTATATTCTGAAGGTGCAGAAAGCTGACAGGCCAACCAATCTGTCACCATAGAGAAGTTCCACTTCTGCTTCCCTATTTCCAAGATTCAAAGTGATGTGACATCCTTCATCCCTTGTCTTTCTTCTAAAGGTAGAGGTAGATATCCCTTGCACAGGACATATCACACATCACAGCAATAAACTGGTGTGCCACCATTTCTTTTCACTCTTCAGAAAGAATGAAACATTCTTTGTTTCTGATAAATCCTGACTGTTGGGCTTGAATGAACATCCGAAGCTCTGGGTAGAGCACAGATCTGGGCTTTCACAAGAACCATTATTTTAGCATTGCACGGAACTGAGAGACAAACATCAGTTTACATCTAAATATAGAGTAGAACTGGTGGTACCTATATTGCACATGGCTGTGTCACTAGGTTCAGAGTATTTATATATTTCTGGGAATGCATGTAATTCTTCACTCTCCTGGATTGGATTTAGAGCCTGACTTGTATATACAAAATCAGTGGCAGAACTTAAATTGTCCTCATTTTCAGTTTAAAAGACTTAGTGCCAAAACAGGATTTCATCAACATTTTTTGTATTGGTCAGTAAGTATCTGCAGAACTGCTGTGTGCTATAAGATTACTAATACAAAATAGTAAAGACTGAATATTGGCCAGATTCCTTAGCGGAGACCATGGGAGGACATTCCTTCATTTTGTGTCTCTGCCAAGGAAGTAATACAGATTGTCGTTTTAACACAAACTCACAGTTGTGTGCAATAGTACCCATGTTTGCATGTGACTGAGAATCAAGATAGTTGTTTATGCTGTTTTGGATTTTTAGTTGTATTTAGGTTGACAGAAAGAAGTTCAATCTTTCATGACCTTCCAGCTGTTCCAGAAACAGCCTACTTAATGAAACACTATCGTGGTATTTGCTGTGTTCTGAATTTATTCTTTATACTTAGCAGAGGGATTACTTCTCAAATAAAGGCAAATGTATCTATTTATCCCTAATCACTGATGTTAGCAGTGCTACAAGTGGTAATAAAGAGCAGACACAGAATCTCTCGTGCCTCTACACCAATGCCAGGATAATCTTTATTTTACTGCTCCACCTTAGCAATTATAATAAAAGAATTCACTTCCTCTCAATTTATGCAAACATGAAAAATTATTTAGCTGTATTGCAATGTATGTTGTTTTTTTGCTAAACTGTATTTCTCACGAGATAATGGTGAAATGTTTACTTTTGTTTGTGTAATATTTCCATAAGGGTTAACTTTAAAATCCTATAGTTGTATATCCAAAATTTTAATTTTGAGAAATATGGCTCATCACAACTTCTTTTTTTAAAAAAACATTTTTGTCCCATGGTTACTTTTTGGTGACTTGTAAGTAATGCAATTAATATAATACAAAAGTAACAATTGTCCCACTGTTGCTGATTGCAGCAACAGGATATGAAAGTAATATTAGCTATCTTTTTTTACTAGAGCAATATTAATGGATCCTAAAATGCAAACCTTTTCCAAATTTAATAGCAGATGCAAAATGCTGCAGCTCAAAAATGGAAACTGTCCAAAAGGTGAAAGCAGGCATGGCTCCATCCAGGAGCAGAAGCCTCATGGCTTTGCAGGAAGGTGCAGAAAATAGGGCTGACTGCTTTGCTTGATAATATATGTACTTATATATATGCAAAACCTTCTTGAGATTTGTCTGGATTATTCACTCTTCTGAAAAATCTGAGTGTTTATTCATTAGGGATGTTGTGTTTTTTGTTGATCCACAGGTTATATTATGGAGGTGTTTCTTGGAATTCTTTTTTCATGGATGGTGTTTTCATTATTTTAGTAAATTTAAGAGGTTGTAAAATACCAAAGAGTAAATAAAATTTTCATACTGAGTATCTAAACTTCATTTGGGAGATTCCTCTCCTGAGAGACAGTTTTGGAAGTTATGCCAATCCTTTCAAAATAGTTATAATTGTATTTGCATAAATATTATGCAAAATTGCCCAAAGGAGAACTGTGGATATGATAAGTTTCACAGTACTCATTTACAAGGTTCAGGAACAGTAACATTGCATTTCCTGTACTAGTCAAGTTAATAGGCATAGCAATGTAAATTCATAGTTTGTTCCTCAGTTGTCCTTTTGGTCCTGTCATATTTGCCATTTCTCTAATACATACCTATCAGTATGCAGTCTCTAGATTAGATCTAAAGTAAGCTGATTTTTATCAAGCCACTGGGTAATTCTGACTACTTCGTCTGACATTTTTAGTATTGTGCCATGGCAGCTGACCTGTGTAAGTCAGGGATTCCTCTATCACCAGCATGCTGAAAAATATCTTGGAGCATCCTTTCAGCATATTCCTGTCAAAGGTAAGAGAGGGAAATGCTTTCTGCATATTAAAAATGTAATAACTGTTAGGTGGAATTAGGGGATAAGCTCTGTTTTCATTTTCAGTTTTTGAAGGCTTTGAAGGAGCAACTGTGTGGGCCTGTCATGGCATCACATTAGTTTTCTGTAGATAACATGCTATTGTCATTGCAGTGTTCTTAAATCCAGAAGGAATTTTATGACAGGTTCTTCTTGAAATTTGTTACAGAACTGGGAATGTAATAATTTAATGTGGCAAAACTGTTTATTCCTTGTATCAAGGGGTTTTGTATGTACAAAGTACTTAGCAGCAGCAGTGCTCAGTATGTTCTTGGTGCCTTTATTTCAGCTCAAAGAGGAGCATTTTCTCTTACTGCGAATGCTGAAACAGGCAGTATGTTTTCCTTTATCATATTTAGTGTTGCATGAGGAGTAGAAAATCCTCATTTCAAGCTGATAAGCCTGAAAGGGATTTCAGCTGCTTGTTTTAGCAAAAAATCTTTTCTCCACCTGCTTTATTTCTTTCTTGTTCATGAGTTCTTTCAATAAACAGTTTGTATTTTCAATACAACAGGAGGGTATTTTTTTTTCTAGCATGACAGACATTCTGGCTGGCTGACCCATCAGTCTGAGATATGTCAAGAAAAATAGTTACTTCTGATCAAGGCAAAAATGTGGTTATGAATCATTCTCATACTGTGAAAAAAAAAAAATCATGTCCTCTGTAAGAAGCATCATTTCATAAACAAAATCAACTTGTAGAAAATTGCTCCAGCATAAATGTATGCTCTTAAATAGACATTGAATCATCCAGGAAGCATTCATACAGCAATCTTTTACAATTAAAGATCCAGGTAGTCAGTTAATGAACTGGCTTTTGCACTAAAGATCTTCTTATCATATGCCTTGCCAGATATGTATGTCAAGAATGGGTTTCAAAACTTAGCATACAGTTTGCATAAATGATTACTGTTCTGGTGATCGCCACTCTCAGGAAAAAGGACACTAGTTTCTACTACAAGACTGAGAACATTTACTTTTACACATCCTAGTTTTTTATCTTCTCTGTAGCATGGGAAATGCTGATCATATTGTGAATACTTCGGTAGTTTTCACAGTAATCCTTGTACCTCAGTCTGAGGTGATTATAGCATTTAGCTCTTGTTCTTTTCTGAATAGCCTTCTAAAAGAGTAAGATGTAGAATAAAAGGTTTTCTTCTACCTGAAAGCAAAGTTTGCTGTACCATTCAGCAAAGAAAAAGTCTAAGTGGTTCCAAAATTGCCAGCTCAGTACCCCAACCATTGTCATGCCTGTCTTCCCTGCCTGATTCATAACAATGGCTGACAGGCTTTGGGTTTGGTTTAAAATTCGTACTTTAGGCAAGGTACTCACTTTTTAAAAATGTATTTTCACTTTTTTCTGTTACAAAGATATGCTATATTAAGCTCTTTATAGAGATTTTCAAATACTCCAAATTTTTCTTTCCTTTAAGTTTGTTAAAGCATAGACAGAAATCCCTGGTGAAAGCAGACTAAGACAGGCTTTTACATTAGGAGCATTATAAGGTACATTGCATAATGCCATTTGTGCTGATACAATTTTGTTAGATGAGAGAAACTGAGGAGAGAGGGAGAAAACCAAATTCATGTCATGTCAGAAGCACTAATACTTAAGGGAATTGTTCTATGCACTGCATATTAAAAGAATAAATGATTTTTCATCTAAAGAGCAACTGCACACTGGAATTTTTAGAACTCCCACATACATGAGTAGTGCTTTTCCATTTGTTATAAAGGAAGACTTAATGTTTTAAATAGAAGTATTGGAAAAAAAGATGAATAAAGATCATATTAAAGTATGGTAATTCATTTGAGGAAGGCAAAAGGAAAGGAAATGTATTTGGTGGTTCAGTGGTTTGGTTGGGGTTTTTTCCCTTCATTATTGTTTACTCTAGTAAACTATTTCAAAAAGAAAATGTAAGTTCAATTACTTTTCTGTCTGATCTACCAAGGGGTGATCTTCTGGGATTTTTTCCTTCCAGAAATTGGGCAGGATACTTGCTGTCAGGACCAAATCACCTGAATGGTACTTGTGTCCAACTACCCTGTTCCAAAACCAGCACCTACACTTCACCCTAGGTAGCATATGATGCATATGCTCATGCAATAACCTCATCAGGAAATGCAAATTCTAATCAAATTTTTTCATCCCAGACTGGAGTGATTTGTGATGTGCATTCTCTAATGTTAAAAAACTGTGGTCACAATGAAGGGGCTCAGAGCCTCTTTATCGTATTGCCCATGAATTACGATATTACAGCCAAAATTGTGGTTGTAGGAATTCTTGCAAGGATCCCATCCATTTTAACAAAAGAAACTGCAATTGTGTCAATGGCCTGGCTGCCCTGCCCACCAAATCCTCTTGATATTTCTATATCTGAGCCAAGATTTAGGAGGGATATGTAATAGAGAAAAAATAGAGGTCAGGATGGCAAAACATGTTTCTGACTCTGTAGCCTGGTAGAATATGGCTAAAAGAATCTTTCAGATGATGTAACATTTTTAAAATACATAGAAAATAAAATCACCAGAGCTCCTCAGCTTGTGTGCTGTGCAGCAGCACAGTGCTGTTACACAGCATCTAGGTACAGCTCTGTTTATTGGTTCTTGTGCTCAGAGTGATGCCTGAGGACCTGTAGTTTTACAGATATTATGTAATGTCCTCATTACTTGAACTGGAAGACAAGTCAGAGCTTCGAGACCCCATCTCAGTTCCTCTTCAGTGGTGCTGAATTTGGCTCTAAATTCATACGTGCTTGGCACTGTTTGTTTTCTCATCCCTCTCTGAAATTTCTCTCAGCTGCTTACAGCTTACTATTCCAGCTAATTAGGTGACAATCTAATAATTGATTTGTAGGTGCTTGCTAATTAAAGTTAATCATGTATGCACAGTTGTGATTTTTTCTCATTTCAGAGGAGTGTGATCACAACCAATGGAAAGACGGCAGGAGGGAATGATTCAATGTGTGTGCATAATTTTCTTGAAAACCGTATAAATGCTTTTCAGGTTTCTAAATGTGGTAGATTTATCTACCACTTGAACTGAAAATGCTGCCAGTGACTGAACAGAGAATCAGTGTCTTAGGGTATACCTTAGGTATATCAATATTAAACTAAAATTGAATCTAATGAAAATCTTGTAGAGTGGGTAAAACCTGGGACTGGGAACCCTCAGACAAATCCCCCGGTGAATCAGACAAGTCCCCATCAGCAAAACATAATGAAGCTTTGGTGATGTAAGTGAGAACTGGACTGTTCAAAATTTGTCAGTATCACCCTTCTTACGTACATTCCTGTACCTGTCTTTGTTCTTCATTCTCCAGCCCGTACTTTATCCTGTAGGTGCAAAACACTGGAGAGCTGTAGTCTAATGTTAGATAGTAAACGTCAGGGGTTGTCGTCTCCTGAGTTAAGCGTTAGTTGGTAAATATATCCAATGTGGTTTTGAAAACTGTTCACTGAGAGAGCCTTGAGGATGTCTTCCTTGTCTGTATGCCAGTAAATTTGAACTCTTTATGTGGGATTCCAGACCATCGTATTTGCATGTAAATCTTGCTATGTATTA
>NW_008238373.1:1949961-2026787 GCF_000691975.1 Corvus brachyrhynchos | reverse complement strand
CCTGCTGCAGTTGTGGGTGGACTTCGTTTAACTACATATTTTTCCATAGCTTTTAATCTTCCCTGGACTTTCATAAGAATGGAACTTTCCTGATGGTTTTTATGGAAATAAAGGGGTTAAAGGATATACAAAGTACTTTTTTCTTCTCTCTGCATATCAGGAAAATATGATTTTTAATTCAGCTGGTAACATGGATTAAATTGGTTCTGAACTTGAAAAAAAATCATCCTACTGGAAGGAAATGTGGCCTTTGTGCTTCCACTGTGGATATGGCCATGGGTAGCAGCGCTGAAGTAGAGTGCCACAGTGAGGCTGTGAGTGTAAAAAGTGTGAGCTGGTGAAAGTGCAGAGTTGAAACTGGGGAGGTCACAACAGGTGATAATTTCTTTCACTGTTCTAAAGAAAACAAATAGGTGAGGAGATTCACTTCCCACCTCAGAAATGGGCTGGCAGTCAGCCGGACAAGGGTATCTTGGGAAATTGTATCCCTGCCACTGAGGAGCTGTGGATCAGTTTCTCTCACACGAAGCAGGCCTAAAGTGCATTTAGCACCTTTGCTATGACCCTGCAACCTTTGCTGCATGTTCTGCTTTCCTCATCTCCTGGGTGCCTAGTGCAGAAGTGGATGCCCCTTTCTCACCACCTCGGAATTGTCACTGTTTGTAAGAGTTTTCATCCAAAAGTGAAGTGTGCTAAAGTACTTCAGAAAGCTTAACTTCAGCGATGGCAGTGTAACTACTTTGCTGAGCAGTGTCTTACAAATTGCAGGTATGCCTCATAGGCACATGTGTTTTCCAGAGGTTTTGCCTTTTGGTTTTGTGTTTTGGGGTTTTTTTCCCTGCTGTTTTAGTTACAGCTCTTAGTTACACATCGTTAGAATTGTTCATCTGTTTGTACAGCTTATATTCAGTGATCCCAGTCCTGCCCTGGCTCTGCGCTGGGCTGCAGCCAGGCGCAGTTGTAGGACAGGAGTCAGGGCTAGCAATCGTCTTCGGTACTCACCAGCTTTGCGTCGAGGAGCAGCTTCAGGGGTGAGTAGCAACATGAAAGTAATTGTATATGGCTTTAAGTACAGAATGGATCAAAGGAGCAGGAGGGCAAATAGTTATCTTAGTCTTGTGCAACTGCTAGGGAAAGCAAGAGAGGACAGAGATGGGAAGAATAAGAAAGAGGTTTTTCAAATTGTTTTTGCTACATGTCTGTGATAAGTTGCTCTGTGCCACTTTGGTGATGCAGAACAGCCATAAAGTTGGTCTAACATGTTTTTTCTGCATTTACTGCTTCACCAGAGCACTGCGAAACAAATGGAGTGTGAGGATGAATCAGTCCTGTTTATTTAATTTTGTTTTGCATACTTGAGCTTTACAGCAACATTATTAATGGCTAAAACTTGAGAAACATTCATCTTTGTTTATAGCAGAAGCCGAAATAATTGGAAAAAAATGTTTTCCTCTGGTTTTCAACTTTTTCAATTAAACTGCATTTGAATTTTCTATCTGTTGAGATTCATTCTTCATTATCTTTTCTCAGGGTTGCATGTGTGTGTCATTTCCCTAAACTGAACTCCCTAGGGCTAAGGGTCACTTTACATATTCCTTAAATACGAGGCAATGAAGAACAAATACATTGAGCAAATAGAAAGGAAGAACAATGCTGTAAAAGTAGTCATCACCTTATGCAGTTATAATTATTACATGTTGTCTTCTTTTGTATCTCTGCTTTACCTTGGATATCCTCTTACATACCTTTCTGTGCATATATTGTATTTAACTGTAACTTAACATATTGGACCAGTTCTTCAGTAAATAGACTCTGCTGGTGACGGAGAGATTGGAGGTTAACAATGTACATGTTGTGAGTCCTGACAAAGACCTCAGACTGTTTCCATTGATTTCAGAGGTGATTTTAGCAATTCACACTGGGGAAATGAAACCTTGAAATGTGATGAAAATTATCAGCTGGATTCTTTAGTAGCCCCATAGAAAGTTTTGGTTCAGATCTTCTCTTGGGCTGAAGAGTTTGGCATTTTCCTTTTTGTTACATTTATTACTCCACTACTTTTTATATAGCAACAAATTACATCCAAATCGGGAGCAATTCACTATTTGATTGCATTTGATTATTTGTTTTCTAAGACAGTCGCTTTACAAGCCAAAAGTTGAAATGTGGGTTTACATATTTCTGTTCAAATGGGAAGAATTTTTTCTCTACACCCTTCCAGTTTATGGTGGTTATGTTTATTCATTCTCATCCAGCTCTAAAGGAAAAACTGAGGATCATAAATACCTAAAACTGAAATGCAATCAAATTTAGTAAAATATAATTTCTCATAATGCATCAAGTACTTTCCCCTTCTGATGGCTTCATCATCATGATGAAATTTGAGGAAGGGTCTATATTTGTAACATTTCTTACAGCCAGAGCCTATCTTGGTTTATTGCAAAAGATGGGTCCACAGATCTTATCCTGCAGTATTATGAACCATGCTCCCATTCACCAGCAAGAACTTGATAAACATCTGACTCCCAAGGTCTGTGTGCAAAACACAGCTGGCAGCTAAGGGGTTCTTGTACAGCATGCTTTACTCAATGCACCATGCTCCAGAATGTGTTGAATGATGAATACACAGTGCTTGCAGGGGGAAACACAAGTCATATAGATCAAAAAAAGCATTATATTCTTTGCCAGAAATAAATCACAGTGATTTTTTTTTTTCAAAACAGATAAACTCTTTATTTACCTGTGGATTTTTAAAATGTGATTCTAGGTGAAATACAGCATATTCACATGGAAGGTACATCGAACTTAAGTTGAAATTTGGATTTCATAGCTTTTGGTGGCTGTCATTATCCACTTCATTATTAAGAGCAAATTCTAGTGAGAAGTAAGCATGTTATTACATTTGGACACTGAAAGCAGGAATACTATTGCTTCATTAAGTAGATACCAGTAAGTTCTATTTCCCATCTGAAATATTTTCCCTAAGTCAGATTATTGCAAGCATCTGAAATAAATCCACATAGGAAATCTGATTTTTCTTAAAACTGCCAGAGAATAAACACACCTGGAGAGGCATCCTACTACTAGTCCTTTTTTATCAGGGTCTGCCACTTAGAAGTCATTAGTTTTAAAAAATGCATCATTTTTACTCCTTAGAGAAAAGGCACCATCAACTTCCTTGGGAGAATCCATGCAAATTTAAGAATCTCCGTGTTATGTATAGCTGTCTTGTAATTTCCTGTTATCTTCTGCAAAGTTACTGGTATTTATTTCATAGTAAAGTTTATTAGTATGTACCTACCCATGGACACAAAAAGTTCATTTTTTTGGTAGTACAAAAGTTTAGCTCAATTTAAGTTGCTTGTAAGCAACAGGTCTCTTGTTTTCTTAAAGTAAGGAGACTTTAGAGATATCCATGGTGGGTTTTGCCACTTTTTCTTTGAAGCTTGAATGTCACCCTTTGTTTCACTTTTCAGTGAACTTGCTCTGCTCCTGGGTCTCAGCATCAGCCTTTTTCGAATTGTGCATCCTGACGAGTGGCTGCTTTCAGGCTTGCCAGAAGCAGTGCTACTCACATCCCTCCTGGCTCTGTCCCTGGGAGACCTCCATGTCCACACTTCACACTGTCATCAGCATGTTTTAAGGAATACTATGAGGGTACTGCACTGCCCAGCCATCTGGCAGGGAGGGAGGTGTCCTGTGACTGCTTCCAGGGAGTGTATGCAACTGGATTTTGAACTGAATCCTTTCAGCCTGAGGATCACTGGCACAAAGTCATCCAGGTTTGCTTTAGAGCCAGGTTTATGTGTGGGTAGAATTTTAAAGCATATTTGTTCGATAAAGACTGCAGTCTCTGTGTACAGGAAGCATCTGCTCATTGACGGCTCCTCCCTTTGCCACGAAGCAGCTGGACTGCTTGGAAGAGCCGTGCTGGCAGGTGGCTGCAGAAGCACTGGCCTGTGCCCCTCCTTTGACCCAGACTGTCAAGGCACACTGGAACTGGGTGTTCACTTAACAGCTCCAGGACTGGAGTGTGGAATTGGCATACAGCTGCCCTGCTGTTTCCTTCTTTGCATGAGATAAAGCGCTCAGTGCCGCAAAGTGAAATCCAAGCTCTGTATTAGTGCAGGATGGTGTGCGGATCTGCTGTGCCAGTACAGAGCAGCCTGGTTTGCACTGAGAAGAGATACATGGCAGTATGTTTACTGTATTTATTTTTATTTCAATTTTCAGTTCTAGATTTCCAGGGGCCTGCTTTGAAACTTGGAGAAGCCCCTCTGGAGGTTCTGTGCATTTAGACTGAAGTAAAATAAGCAATATCTTGCTTTTCCATTCCAGAGGAGTCACTGCCAAAATAGGCCTTTTTTAAAGGGATAACTTCTGAAGTTGAGAAGTTGCCTGCTTTCTAAGGTATGACTCTTTCAACTCGCTCTGGTATTGTGAATTGTTTACATTTCCTCTGGTAAATTTGAGGACATTTTTTTTTGTTTTTTTTTTCTTTGATGCTTATTGCAGGACCTATATGTAAAACTGGAAAGATAATTTGGTAGTTAATTCAGTTTGTGGCTCTGCATCAACAGGATCACAATGACTTTCATTCTTATTTGGAATCAAGTTGTCATAGGTGTTCAGACTTCAGTTCCATTAAAGTACAGAAGATGTAGTAAATTTGCTGTACAACTTTGTGAATTTCATGAAGAGTTGAAACACCCTGGTAAGGTGAACATGTGTTATTTTCTGTGAAAATGTGATTTTTTTTTTTTTTTTTAATCCTTGATAATGGTTTTATTCAAGAGCTTAAGTCCAAGAACATTCTTTGAACACAGCTATAATTGCTTATGAATATTCCAATTATTGAGAAGGCAGTGGTAAATCATCTTGTCTTCATAGAGAAAGAGGAGTGTCAATGTGTGATGAAGACTGTGGGTGGGTAATCAGGACTTTAGAATTTGAAATACTCTTTTCTGCCATTCATTCTAACTTTCAGCAGTCACTGGTACTTTTCTTGCTTCAATTCTTCTAAATATGTCAATAACAGAAAGAGTCACCTTACAGGGATACTTAATATTTGCAAAATGCTTTTCAGCTTTAGCAGAAAAATGCAAAGACAGATAAAAATTATTTCTTAACATATTAATTAATAATTTTCTTTTTACTTGTGATATATTAAAATGAAAAGGAAGTTAGTTAGAAAACCACTACAGTTTTCAATGGTTTCTTTATGTAAAATTGCTAATAATAAAGATATCTTAATGAACTTATAATTATGGAAATGCTGACACAGCAAAAAGTAATACAGCTTTTTCTTTTATTTATTAAGTTCTGGATTCTTCCTTCTTTCCTAATAGCCCATTTTGGTTCCTATGGAAGTAAGAGTAAACTCAGTTTAGTTGTTCATTGCCTTCAGTAGAGAATTTCATAACATCAAAATTAGAACAGCAAAAGTTTTGAGGACTTTCAGTCAATTATTAAAAAAAATGAGTACTCTGTTGCTGAAGGAGTTCTGAAAAGGGTTTTCAGTTATTGGCAATTGCCTTTTTGTTTCCCTAAGTTCAATGTGATTGGAAGTACCTTACATTTCAGTAGGTTTAACTGTTATCTGTGTTTCTTTTAATTATTTGTAAAGCTTCAAATGAAAATGGAGTGTCTAGGCAGAGTTGAGAAGAAAAAAAAATACACATAATATCTACAGTTAACATTAGAACTAAACAGAAATATAATAGGGTTTGAAATACAGGTGAAAAATGATTTTATTTTTTTTTTTTTTATGTAAGCTTTGTGACAGTCACCAGATCAGAGGATGAATGACTAAACAGCACAGATTGCTAATTATATCACTCTTATTAGGGATATTCTGATCTCCTACCATGAGAAAGAGATGGGGAAGAAGTAAAATCCCACACAGCTCACAACCCTCTCGGTGTAATCCTAAATGCAGTACTTGAATTCCTCTCTCCAAGGATGTAAAAGTTTTTGAAATTTGGATTCTTCTATTCCGTCTTCTTTTTTAATCTCTTTATAATTGTTAGTTTGATGCAATTGATATTTCTTCTATACATTTTCTAAGATAGACATTTTTTAAATTAGTGTCATATAGATCAATTCAGGAGCTTCCAGCCCTGAAACCATTATCTATTAAAATGTTAGGCTCACATTCAGAAGAGGACAGGGTGGAATTTGTACTAGATAATCCTCTCTGGTACACATAGTCAGTGAGGAAAATTTTTCTTTCTTTTTTTTTTTTATCTAATCACAGTATACTTTTTGCTTAGTATGTGAGTGTTCTGTGTGGGTTATCTCCCCCTCTTCAACTTTTACTGCATGCAGTTCCCTGTTAGTGTCTTAAGTGAATTAAATTGGTCTACGATGTGTGACTTTATCTCTTGTTTTATCAAACACACTGAATAAAACTGAAGAGGTAATTCCAGGTAAAGCAGACCAAGCACCCTCGCAAAATATTGTCTGAATTATTAAAGGAAATGCTTAAATGACAGTTTAGTCCTTCTTTGGAGTAATAAAAACACTTAGGATAGGACAATATCTGAAATATACTTCCTATACGGAAATAATTTTAGAACGTCTTCCAAAATTTTTGTGACATTTTGAGAAAGATGTGTCTCTTCTGTGTTGAGTGTTATGGATAGTATCAGTTATGGTACAGCATGTAATATCATTTAGAGCTTCAGAAATGCCCTAGATCCATTAGTCTGAGAGAGGAAAAAGAAAATCATTAATCATCCAGGAGATTCCTTATGATACAGAGGCACACTATATTAGGAGAGTGAAATACATGTCAATTAACAATATTTACTGTGTTTCTATGATGGATTGTTACTTACTGAACTGCACTGAAGCAGTAATAAACATGGAAATGGTGAGATCAATTCCAAACCCCTTTATTTCGCATTTCTTTGCTTGTAGTCGTGCGTTTCAGCTGAAATCTACTTGATAAAATGAGCTGCTGCTTTCCTATATATCCCAACCTGTGAGCTCAGCACCACTTTGTGAAACAGTTTTTGAGACTAATGTAAGTTTACTGTGTAAGAATTATTGATGTATCTCTGAAAGAAAGATTTGTCTCTTTGGGCTCTGTCAGACAAGAGGATGAGACACATCCTCAGCACTTTTACCCAGAGACAGAAGGCACTCACAACACCAGAGGTTGCATCTGAGATATGAAAAGAAAGTGCTGGAGCACAGAGCCTGCAGTGATGGCATTTTAGCACTTAATAGGCACACGATGGCAAAACAAATCAGTAAACATGTGCAAACCTTAATGACAGTCCTGAGAGGTGATGGCCATCATATCTAACTGGGTAGTGACATGTCTGTGATAGATGTGTGGCACCCCTAGTCTTCTCAGGGATGCTGGTACGAGGAAAGGATCACTGCTTCCCCCTCAGCATGAGCTGGTATGCCAGATGTGCATACAGTACTCTTGGTGGAGAGCAAGGAGATTACTTTGTGCTCATAGTCTCTAATAAAAGCAATCAATTAATGTGAAAACTCTTTTCTGTTTGTGTATAGAAAAATAAAAAGATTAATTCTGAGTGTTGACCTTGTGTCAACCTGTGTTATGCGAAGATGCACTGCCAAAATATATGGATTTGGAGACAAAAAAGACAAATTCTGTACATAGGAATTGATGAAAAAATAAAACCTAGGTTTTTATCATACAGGGGACACATGTTTATGAAGATTCATATATTGAATCTTTTATGCCTTTCTTTGTTATCATTGTTGATTAATGAAATATCAAAGCTATGGATGCTGTTGTATTCTGAATTGGTAATTTGAGATAAACATGTTTAATGATGTAGCTTCAGAATTTGTTTTGAAAAAGTGAATGCAGTATTTTTATGTGCAGTAAAGAGATAATATTTAGTATCTCTTTAGTTATATTTATCATAAAAAGAGTTTTTAATATCCCAAGAGAGCCTCTTCTCTTACCCCTTACTCCTTTTTCAGATCCTGCTTTTTCTTCCTAAGCCTGTACAGTTTAGGCACAAATAGATTCTTAGCAAGGTTGTGCTACTGGTTGATCTTGGGGAAGCAATTAAAGTATAAATAGAGGGATTAGTCAATTTCTGTGTAGTGTGTGCATTCATATATATAAATATATATATATGTATATACACATGTGTATGTGTAAATATATACATGCATGCACTGCTAGTATTTTGCTAAGATAAAATGCTGTCTCTATTAAAGTTTTGAATCCAGACTTGACAATTACAGTAAAATTTACCTTTTGTTTCATTTGTGTCACTGGAATAAAGTTAGTGATATTTGATTCTGATGACACTACTAAGGTATGTAAAATTTACTGAGTAAAAAATCCAAAATTGAGAAAATGCCTCCAAATTATGATCTATTAAAAAATTCTTTGAATTAGCTCTTTCAGGGCAATGCAAATTACTCTGGCTCTGTTTTTAAGAACATTTCTTGGAAGTAAGTTCCAAAGAAACTTATTTACAGTAATTGAATCAACAGCAAAAACAAATTTGGATTTCAGTAGAAAAACAGAAACTGTGGGAACAGCAAACAATAATGGTGCTGCCACCCTAATTTCTGTGCATAGGAAAATGTTCTTTGAGGGAAACATGTTCCATGTTAGCATAATACATATTTCATTTCCCTTTTTTGATGTGAAGAAAATGAGATAAATTGATGCAGTCTGTAAATCCAAAATTAAAATTTGTACAATTGTACGTGAAATAAATGCATACAATTTATAAGTTGGACTAAGTGTGTTTTCCTCTAAAGAAAGCAAAATGAAGTCAGCACATAACCTTTTATATACATGGCAGATGTTATGTTGAAACTATACTCAGTGGAGTTTGTTTCACAGTTAACTACGTGACCTATTTGTCATTTTTCATATGTCACAACTTCATGTTGTTTAGGTCTATCAAATCAAATGTGAGATTATGGATTTTGCCTAGCTTTCCTGGAGTTCACTTGCTTGTCAAACTCTCCAGTGAACATCCTGGTGATATTCAGCACACAGGAAAATAAGGGAAAGTGAATTCAGCAGCAGAGGAACTGCAAGGACAGCAAAATATCTCCGGCTTCAATGAGGTGCTGTTCAGACAGAGCTTCATAACTACGTTTTTGTGGTACTGGGCAAGACTGTTAGTAGGATAAGTAAATAAACAGATAAGTAAATATTCCTTTCCTAACTCACCTCAATTTGTGTTTCAAAATCCTAACTCTTTCACACAGACAGAACTAATACAGGTAGGAATCACGCATGTTTTAAGCTTAAGTTCTCTACCAGGGCTTTTCCTCATGCCTGTCACAGAAATGCAGACAGTTTAATTTTTTTCCCTAGATGAAACTCATGCCTGCGCCCATTTTTGCTCACCTGCAGTGAAGAGCAGAGTGCTTCTTGGCCCACTGATGTGATGCAGAGTTCATCAGTGGAGTGGCCACAGGGTTTGTCCTGAGTCTCCTCCAAAGCCTGGCCAGAAGAGCACTCCTTCCAATAGGTGTAAGCATCTTCTAGCCAGAAGATAAGTGCATTCTGCTTGTCTGTGAGATAAGCAATGTATCTCAGTCCATTGGAGGGGCAAATAGCATGTGTTTTCAACTAAATGAAAAATTCAGGTGATTATTGCAAGAAGAAGGGTAGTAGACATCATCAAAGCTGTAATATGGAGCATAATATAGGAGATAGGGATACAGGAGAACTATTGTGGTAGGACAAATTAATGGGAAGAGGGGAGGGTAGGAAAAAGAAATATTTTATGTTGATAATGTCTTTCTCATTTATCTGACCTGGTAATGCTTATCCTAGTTCCTTGATCCTGAAGAGGATATTTGTTTTCTGGCAGTTCCTTTAGCCTTACACCATTGATACAAAGCAGTCAGTCATCTCTTAAGTGTTGTTTTTGGAGATAAACACTGCAGAATTATAAAACCTGTACACAGTGATGTTGAGTATCATTCATGTGTAGCCAGCCTGAGGCATTGCTAAGCCTACACAGACTTAGACACTGCCAGCCTTTTTGAAGGTTCTCCAAGAAAACAGGAGCAGAGTTTCTCTTTCTTCATACTTAAGAACTTACTTCTTGTTTGGAGGTTGAAATTATACCTAATACCCTGTTCCCTGTTCTTAGAGATGCTTCTAAGACAGTTCCTAGAAATAAACCTGGCTTCCTCCACCTCTCTGCTACGAGTTTTACATAGAGCCTTTATCAGTCTGTCTTTCCTTCACATTCTTTGAACAGAGTGATCCTGTTTTCACTGCAAGCTTTTTCCTTCTGAAATACTGCTATCAGCAAGTCAGTCCCAGTCACTCTGAAAAGGATCATTACTTATTCATTGATTATGAATTATTCATAATTCATTACTTATTACTTAACCTTCAAAAGCAAGCAGAAGGTCACACGACAATAGGACTTTGTGCATGTGACTTATTCATAAAAGCTGGTAAGAAAAAAATAAGACCAGAAATTTTCCCCCATGTTTGTTAAGCAGATATCCATATCTGATAAGCAGAAAATACCTTTCCTGCTTTCAGGTTCCTTATGTTATCCCTGGTCAAGCTGACAGCTTTTGTGATCATTGCCCTGGAATCTCTGAACTGTTCACTACACTTCTGGCTCCACCCCTTTCCCAAAGACCTCAAAGGTTTGATAGTCCCTCATCTCTCTGTTCTCCGCCTTGGCAGTTGTGTCATGGACTGGACAGGACCAAGGGGTTGTTCCTGGGTGGGCTTCTTGATTGCATTTTTTATTTGCTTGGGTGCTCCTAAGCAGCTTCATTTCTTTTCTTTCTCTATCTGAAAACCTGTTTGGTAGCAGTTTGCGTGTGATTGCAAACACACAGAAGCTGGCACTGAATTCAGAAAACACAATGTATTTTCATAACTCTGCAGTGTTTCTTTGTTCAGCTTGGCTTTGCACTCTGCCTCAACAGAAAAAGGTAATTTGAAGATGGTCATAAAGGTATTGGTAACAAAGAGTAAAGAAGTAGAGAAAGAAACATTCTTGCTGTCTACGTAGGAGGAATGTCTTCTACCAAAACAGTCGAGTGAATGGCCAAAATCACAATCAGAAGACTCCTCAGCTTCGGCTACAGTTTACTGAGATTGTTAAATAATTGTATGCCAGGCATATAAGAAGAGTCTTCCTTAAAGAAGCTAAAAGAAGAAAAATGTAGAGGATGAACTGAAAGGGAAGGTCAGTGAAAAGCTGGGAAGTATCAGGGAGATTGCTGCAAGAAAGCCAAAACTTCCTCTCGGCTGTGAGAGAAGTAATTCCTCATGTACATCCATGTAATTTTTGTCTGGTTTTGTACCTAGGACAGATATTTTCATTCAGAAAACCTTCAGAACATCCAGAAATCTTTAAATTTCACAAAGTTATTCTTGTGTTGATCTAAAATGCTTTAAATTAAAGAGTGACCTTCTGAATGATGAATAAGACATCAAGTGACAGAGGATCGGTTGCTTATTTTGATGGATTTTTTAGTGGATGACCATGCTCCGTGACAATGTGTGCATTTTGCTTGTTTCCAGACATTTATTTCAGCTCCAGGCCACTAACTCCTGTGCTGACAGGATGAAGATTGCTTTAGTATTTTCTCTTTTTGATAGAATGCATACACTGAATAGATTATGGTTCTGTTTTCTTTTGAGTAAGGTAGAGAAAATACAGGGTTTAAAAAAAAAAAAATCTATATTCGGCAGCTAGTCTTAATTTTCTATTTCTTTTACAACATTGCCACCAGAATGGAATGTATTTTTTTCTTATGTTTTCTCAATTTCAGTTGCAGAGATAAAATTAACTCCTCCTTATATATGTGTGCATACACATCCCTTATTCATAGGCTTTATTGATCTTATACCCTTGTTCCAGGGTACATTGTTCCAGGAACATCTCTTAGTCTGCTTGAACCAAGAGGTATTTATATTCACTATTTCTAGGTTGGGTCCCTGCCCAGTAGATAAAGAACACCTTTAAAATAATTCATCATAAAATCAGAGCCTTCCAGACCACATGCTCCA
The DNA here is from genome assembly GCF_000691975.1 of Corvus brachyrhynchos. Lineage (NCBI taxonomy): Eukaryota > Metazoa > Chordata > Aves > Passeriformes > Corvidae > Corvus > Corvus brachyrhynchos. Next base: position 2,014,774 of record NW_008238373.1, on the reverse strand, counting down.
CCAGAGGACTTCTGTGGAATCAGAGATTTACCATCAGGGAGCTGATCACAGGAACAGGCTTTTTCCTAGGAAATTGTATCCATGTGTCCTTTACCATGAATTTACATGCAGTATTATATATAATACACCCTTTTGCTTCTCTGCTGTAAAACTCATCTGGTGACACCAAAGAGAGAAAAAAATCAACCCACACTATCTCCAATGTTCCTGTTAATTTTGCACTGTCAGTTGTAATTGCTGTCTGCTGAAAAGATTTTATATTCAGTCTGATTTTCACTGCCTCCTCACTGTGCTTAGGGCAGAGAAAATATATCAGTAAATATTGAAGAGCAAAACTGTGTTATGACTGACAGTTATCCTAATTCTTTGAGATACACTGATAATGTCGGTTCAAGAATGAAGTCCCTAATTTCACTTTGTTTTGATTACAAAGCTGATTTGTTTCAATCAAAGAGTGACAGCTAGTATAATTTTTAAGGCAGGTGTCATACGTGCTTCATTTTTATAGTTCTGTGGTCCAAAATGGCAAATAAATGATTTTCTGTGCTGTGGTCATATATAAACACATATACTTAAGAGCATATACAAGAACAAATCAGGGCATCATCTGTCTCAGATACATCCAGCAGAACCAGTTTCCAAATACCACTTGGCCTACTGGGGAACTCTCACCAGTTCTAGGGCAACCCTGTGGGAAAACAGAGAGTCCAGAGAGTCCAGCCAGCTGTTGTTGCAGGCTACCTATGGTCTTCAGCTCTTTCTGCACTTTTGACAGGCTTGCCTCTGCCCCTCTACTTAGTGGATTTCTGCTCTGAATCTCTGCCAATACCCTTCACCTCGGTTTTAACTCATTTCTGTCCCAAGTGCATCCATCCTGGTCCTGCTCACCTACGTTTCTTTGTCTTTTCTGCTTCAGCTGTCCCTTTCTTAGTGCCCCCTTGTTCCCCCTCACTCTTCACAGCATCTCGTGTGCTCGTTCTCATTGCAAACCTAGCATTTGCTGTGACTGCATTTTTCCCACTGCTCATTTTTTGCATCACTTTCTCCTCAGGTACCTATATTGTTTGCCTAGTCTATAAATTCTTTAGGATAGCTATGGTCTTTTGCTGTGTGTCTGCATACTACAAAATCCTATGAGGCTCATCTTCTGCATGGTTTTAGGCACTACTGTAGTAAAAATGATTAATAATCTAACAACAACCATAATGTACTTGCTTTATAACTGTACCATAAAGGAAAACTACTTCTTCACCCAGCTACTGATTGTACTTTGTATTTTGTTTACTGTAACTGTAGATATATGTATTCTTCTACAAAATAGTTTAATATCCTAATTTTTTTCTGGACTGAAATTTTAACACTGATCTATATCTTAGCTTTTTTAAGCCAAGTGAATCCAACTAGTTTGACCTTACTGGAGTTCATTAGATTGCCCCTGAATCAGGTAGAATAGCTCATCTGGCCATTAGAATGTTATTTAATTGTTAGTACTCCTACAATGTGTGTTGGGTTGATCTTGGCTGGATGCCAGGTACTTACCAAGCTGCTCTATCAGCCCCCCTTCTCAGCTGGATGGGGGGAAAAATACAAAGGAGAGGAGCAAATAAGATGGAAGACAGCTCTTAGCTTGAGACAAGGCAGTTTACTAAAGCAAAAGCAAAAGATTGTACATGCACAAGCAAAGAGAAAAAAAAAATTATTCTCTACTTCCCCATCATCAGACAATGTTTGTCCACTTCCTGGGAAGCAGGGCTTCAGCACATGTAGTGGTTGCTCCAGAAGGCAAACATTGTAAGTAACGAATGCCCCTCATGGAATATCCCCTTGGTCAGTTTGGGTCAGCTAGGTGTGGCCCCTCCCAGGAACTTTCCCATATCCAGCCTACTGATGGGAGGTAGAATGTTGGAGAGACAGCTCTGATGCTGTGCTAGCACTGCTCACAGTAGCCAAAACACTGGATGAAATCAGTATCCACCCCTCAATCTGTATGTGTTGCACCTCTTTCTAGATGTCCTGATGTTTCCTGGGCCCATCAGGCTATAAACAGCTCAGACTTCTGCTCCCAGTCTATGTCTGTCTGAGCTATTTCAATTTTTGACAGCCTTATCTGCCTGTTGTTTGCTTCAATGTTCTTCAGTGGTGCAACTTTTGGGCACACGAGCATCTACCTGACGTCCCTTCAGGGTCATATTTTCTACCATGCAGTGGTGTCTGGCCACAATGCAGCAGCCCGGATGGGTTTATCCCTGCCTTGCCAATTCTTCCATTGCTGGAGCCACCTGCATTGGGCATTAGCCACCATCAGTCAGTCTAGGAGTCAGTCTAGAGACAGAGTACAGGCCACTTTTCTTGTTCTGATTGGATGCCTTTCACTTCTGCAAATTCACTTCACTTGCCTTCTCTTTTGGCAGTCTCAACAACTTGTCAAGGAGCTTTCTTGTGAAAACACAATTAAAATACTGAAAATAAAAGGAAGATAAGCTGTCCCATGGACTTAGAATTGATTTTAGGGAAACAATGAAAAACTACTCACTATGCCTACACCAGATGCACAATCTGTGTACACTGTCTGGTTTTTTTGGAAGTTGTGATGGTGGAAGAAAACTAAAGGGAGACATTTTGAGGAGCCTAAGCAGGGGTGATTGTATAATTTCTTTAATGCTACCCCAAGTGTTTGAGGACTTCATCTATCAGGGCACTAAACTGACTCCAGAAACCTTAAGAATTGTTAATGCTTGCTAGAAAAAAAAGTTTAATGTTCTTTTGCAAAGCACTGAAGAGCTGTGGGCTCACAGAGAGCCCATTGTGATGTGGCACATCTTTGTACTCTATGGCAAAATTAGGTTTGGTGTAATCCCAACTGAACTATAAAGGAGCTGGAATGGCTCCCTTTGGAGATACCTCAGTAACTGCATGTACTGCTTATTGAACAAAGAAGCAGAATTTATGCACTGCTATCATTGTCATGGTGTGCGTGTTACCCACACCTGTCTACTTCTCAGAATGCTACGGAATATCCTGAGTCTTGGTAACCTTTTATGTGCTCTATTAACAATCCCAGTCATAGCTGTTCCCTGTGTGAGTACTCCTTTTGCATCGAGGTAGTCTCACGTGTTCATTTTTTGTGGTTTTGGTCTTTTGTTGTTAAAACAACATGGTTGTAGTTTCTTGCTGCAGGCCACTACATAACTCATTTCTTGTATTAGTTTTTTTGGGTCTTTTTGAGAAGAGTAGGGAAAATATTAATTTCCTTCAAGCTGAATTATGCTGCCATGTTGTTATAACGAAAATATTGAAATGAATATTTACCAAAAATCCCGTCTTTATTCACCTCTTTAAGTGAACAAAGCAAATGATTCATCATACCACACGTGTTTTCTAATATCAAAGACCAAGCTCGAATGCTTGACAATAAAATTCTGTCCCAAATATAAAGCTGTATATGTTGTGTGTGTTACATGTACAAGTCTATTCGGAATACCAGTACAAAGCGTTGCTTATGGTGGTGTAGGGTCCAGCTGAAATCACAACTTCACTAAGAAAAGAATTATTCTAATCTAAAAACAAAATCCTGTGGACTACAGCAGAATTGTCATGTCCAAGATGCTTGATAATTCATGCGGTTTCCCTGCTGATGTTCAGCCAACCAAACAGACTGGTTGTGAAGATCTTACTGATGGATATGCTGCCCACTCCTGAAACAGAAATCACAGATTTGCTTTTCCAAACTGAATTAAAAATCTAGACTTTTGAGGTTTTTTCCATAAATGACAAAAATAAGATGATACAGTGATTTTCAGGCTGACAACACAGTATACAGAACATGCAGATAATTACAGTTTAGGAACACCAGGTGCACAGGAGTTAAAATACAGATAACATTGAATGGAAACTGTTTTCACTTAAGATGAATTAGCAAGTACTGAAATGAGCCCAAAGATATGAGTTCTCATACTTTTAGAAATGTGTTTCAAACTTTGTGCACCTTCCAGATGCTCTTCTCTTCCCAAATATTTAAGCTTTGCTATTTTTAATAGGGTTCTTATAATTTAAATGAAACTTTAAAACTATTAGTTAACATAGCTTCTCTACAATTATAGCATTATTCCATATTTAATTTATTTTAAAAAGTAGGGAGAAAAGTTAAAATCTTGTTTCAGGTTATGTGGGAGAAGGGATATTCATAAAATGTCATCTAGAAATCTCTTAAAACTGACTTAGGGAGTTCATTTGTCTTCTATGGCTGATACACACAAGAAGATAAATGTAGGTGGCCTGAAAAATGGTGGGTATACCCAAGATATTTGTATCCTGATTGTTCTGACAAACATTTAGTCTAGAATTTATGTTCCTGGTGTTTTTCCATGTAAAAGGTCGCACCTTCTCTCAGCCAGTGGACATCCTAGAGAGAGGTATTTGAGGAATGAGTGGCTCATCCAGCAAGGGATGATAACGAAGGCATGGGAGGTGAATAATTTTCCAAAGGAAAGAAGGTTTTGTCTCTGAGCCATTTCCTCCTAGGGCTGAAAGCCAGACATAAGGAATCTCAGTGGATTCCCGTTACGTATGTTTTAGTATCCCAGTCTATTTGTAGTTGCTTAAATACATTCTCTACATAATTTCAGTTAGGAAAAAATATCTTTTCACTCTGAAGTTATTATGCTTGTGTCTTGTACAATTAAACTACCAGAACATAAACATCTATGTTTCTAACTATTTTATATCAGTTTGTAAAGCTGAAGAATGTCCTTGACTCAAATTTCAGTGATAAGGCACCTGAAGAGTAGATACAAATATTTTCCCCAGGTAATGCAGATGGTTACTCGCTTACGAAAAGCAACCTGTGTATCTTCAGTCTTGGTCTAATGCTCTAATTGTTAGGAAAAAATATGCTTTGTGATGTTCAATAGTCTAAACACCCTATCCTGTAAGTTTTTCAATACTCCCTATGCTTAACTTTGACACATACAATTAATCACACCAATTTAAAGCTATGAAATTTACAGGCATTTACAGGCTTAAAACCTGTTATTGTTTGCAGTTGTATTTAAATGTTGCAGATCATTCAGTTAAAGCTTTTTATTTTTTTTACAATGATTACCTTTATTGATCATCAACACACATCAAGTAAAACATCAAATTGTATTCTAACCTTGAAAATACAAACAGTGTGAAACACTGTGAAAACTTCACAAAATTTCTGCTATGGATCTCTTTGACAGCAGGGAATTGTGTCTCTGTTTTCCTGGGAGTAAATCCACTAAAAGGTAGAAGATAAAGAACATGTGGGGAAGGACCAAGAAAGGAGATAGCTTTGTTGCCTCTTTCAAACAAGGGGGCCAGAACTTTGCTCTCAGAACTGTAGTGGAACCAAGGTAGAAAAACCCTCCCAGTTATTGTAATGGAAGCATTACAATAGTGCAATAAAAACCAAATTGTTTGATATCTTCTTGTTGGGAAAGATGAAAGTTTGGTAAGAAAGTTTCACAGGTATGTAGGCTTGGCAGAAAGATCTCTGAATGTAGAAACTGAGGATGAGATAGAAATGAAAGCAAGTTTTGATACAGAGTAAAAGATGTTTTGCTGAACCAGTGATCGCTGAGTACCTGAGAAGGCAAAGGTTGGACATGAGTTGGAAGGAGATTTTTATGATTAAGACAAAGGTATGTGACTACAAACAAAGACATGTTTTTCACCAAGTAAGTAAGTCTCAAGAAGAGCATAAGTAAATAGAAAACATGTTTTTACCAAAAAGAGAGATATGGCAGGCAAACAAGAAATGTTGATGTAGCAAGAAGAAGAGAGGTCTGAGAATTTTCCATTGTAAGCTTAAATTGTAACTTACTTACTCTTGTGATTGGATAATAATGACTGTAATATGGTGATGGTAGTAGCTATGATAGGCTATAGGCAAATGTAAAGGTATTGTGTATGGTGCTTATTGGTTGTTATGTGTTAAGATACTCTGCAAAGAAAGGTATATAATGCTTTGTAACTTGAACAGAAGGTGGCTTCAGGTATGCCTACAGCTGGAGCTGGCAGCTGTAGGGCTGGCTCTGGATACCCACTCCCTGAAATGCTGTAACTTCGCCTATGCAATAAACAGCTTTCAAGAGAGCTGCCTGAAGTCCAGACATCCTTCGTAGACACTTCTCCTGTATCTTATGAAAACATTCTGAAATGAAAAATGTGAGCTGAAATGCAAGAGGTCCATAGCCTCTTACTCCCACCTTTGGATATCATAACAGATTTGCAAATATGCTGTCAATCACACCAAATGACAGGTGTAGGACAACAAGATTATGGAGCATCACAGACACAGCTGCAGTATTCAGGTTACTTGATTGGTCCCACCCATGACAAACATATTGTTGTAGAATTTAAGGGATTAAAATTCTATAGGCATCACTGGAACATACTAATTATTTTGGTGGAAGAAACCTCTCTTTGATTATTTGTAGTTTTGGTGTGACATTCAGTGTTAGCAAGAGGATAAAATTAGCATTAAATAGCTCACAGGCAAGTTACATAAGATAACTGAAGTGGTCAGGATAGACATCCCTTATATTCTGATGTAAGAAAGCAAATTGGCAGTTAAGCTTTCCTAATGATAGACTATCATATTCCTGTCAAGTAGACAGGCTTGCTATTACATTTTTTATGTTTTCTCAAAAGAATAACGTACCTTTCTGCCAGATAGCTCTATTGCCTGGTCAGTTTTGAACTAAATATGCTTCCTTTAACTAATGTATCATAGCTGTCTTGCTGATCAGACTGTGGATCCATTACTTGATATCCTTTTCTTCTGAAGTTCTGTTTTATACTCAGTGGGAAGACAACATTCTCTTACTCTCAAAGGTGTGTATCATATTGTGGGGTAATAGAAATTTCCTTGCCTTCCGTCTGGTGGGAAACAACTCTTTCTAGTTCAGACTGGACACATCTATCCAGAATTCTGCTCCTTTCCATCTGTCCAGATACCCTGACAGGTCTTCTGAAAAAAGACCTGCTTGTGATTGCTTTTGAGAGCCCCCGACTGGCTGTACACAGAACAGCTCAAGGGATCTCTTGCTTCCTGCAGCAGCAGTAACATGGGTGTGAGAAATGTTCTAAACTTCTGCAAGTTAGAATAAAGGCATTTCAGGAAATTTAAAATGCATATTCTGTTCAAAGCCTTAACTTGGCTTCACAGTTTCTGCAGGGTGAGTGATTTGCCTTTATGGAAGAGGAGTGCAAGATCACACTCTGAATGCAAAATTGTAATGAAATATGGGCATGCTAGAATCAATCGCTGCCACCAATGCTTAAGAACCCTCACTCTGTTTAGCCTGATTTAGACAGACTTGGGAGCTATTCTGCTTGGTAGATATTAGATAGCGTTTCAGTATGCCGTGCTATCTGAAATGACATCTTAATTAGCATTTATTTTCTAACGTGTATTTTCTGAAAGACCTTTAAGACCAAATTTTGTCCCGCCCAGTTATTCTGATTTAAAAGATCATTAGAATCTGCCTGAATGCCTCCTTCTGCTGTTATTCTCTCAGGCCTGGAAAAGGCTAAGAGACATTTGTTGGCTCAGTGAGGCAGATGACTCATAACTTCTGGATATAAGAAAGGGAAGTGGCTGCCTGAAAAGATAGAATCTAGGATGTGGGCTCAGAAGTCCCAAAGTTTTCATCTTAGCAACAGGCTCAATGAAATGAAACAGCATCAACAGAATTTTTGAGCTGAAGTTTATCTTACTTTTATTGTTAATAAAGACAAATCCCTGAAAGGCGCTGGAATAGGATTTTGTTTAAGTTGTGGACTCTGTGGAGCGCAAGTGAATAAGGTACCTGTTGACAGAAGGGACTACCAAAGGCTAATTCCAGATGAGCAGAGCAAGATCATAATACTGAACTAAGTGATTACACCAGGAAACTTGCATGACCCAGTTTATACCCTTCTCTTAAGTGTAGTGGGCTTTCTTGCAAATATTTCATTAAAAATTCTATTTTCCTCTATGTTATTTGATGCCTTTGTTCTATATTGGCCTCACTGATGCAGGCACATAGTATGCAACATGTCTAGAAACAGAAATATACCTTTTTTTTTTTTTCCCCTGTGTGGTATCCAAAAGAAATGCATTCAAAGTGAATATAGGAGGCAAATAAGAGAAAAGTAAACTGAAATAATTTAGCTTTATTTTCTCTCTGATATTCTAATTTCCCTCATGAAAAAATGTCTTGGTGTATACTATAAAAATAGTCTCTTACAAGATTATCTCCATGCTACTGGTAAATTCAATTTGCCCTTCTTTAAAGCATCTTGCTGCTGAGCAGTCTTTTCCTTGTTTCTGAGCTCAAATCATCCCTTCTGTTTGCAAGCCACATCAAGTCCAATTTTTCTTCCGTTCCATCATAACACTTTTGATGAGATTCTTATTCTCACTATCTTCAGAGGACCTTTATAAAGTTCATATGTTCCTGCAGTTTCATCTCCTGAAGAGACACCGTTTTCTGTTATGTTCAACTGATTATATTTTCCTGACCACAGCTGAAATTCATGACAGTTTTTAGCAACTTCTGTCTTTGCTATAGACAGATTTTTTTTTTTTTTGCTGACATACTTGGAATATATGTTTTGATATAAGAGGAATTGGTTCTAATAACTTGTAATTTTTAGTTTATTGCTTCTAATAGTATTTTGAAATTAAGGCATATGTAAATCCTTTACATGAATCATCATCAGTAACATTAGCGTTATGTCCCAGGACTGAAAGGTTAAATAGAGTGCAAGAACACGTAAAAGAACACACAAAGCTATTTCTGATCCTGTGCTGTGCAATGTGGGGAACAGAGACAACAGGACATTGGTTTGCAAGCTGTTTCACTTTGCAGCAGTTCAAAGCTAAATCAATATGGATACAGGATCTCTAGGCTTTTTATCAATTTAAATATTTGTAAGCAGACAACAGCAGTGGATGTGCAGTCAGAGCTTTCTTATTACACTAATACCTGTTTGCTACAGCACTTATGGATCATGAATATATTCTAAGGAGCTCAGAACTCAGAATATATTCTAAGAAAGGAACAAATCTTGCCTTGCATTCACCTCAGGTTTAGCAGGAAGTCTTTTACTCTGAGATAAAGCTCAAGTCCTGTCTGCCATCATCCTAGTTTTCTTTATTCTCTCTGCTTTTACAACCCCTATAAACTATTTATTTCTTTGGGCATTCTAGCTCATCTCCTTCTGTTACCATCTGCAGTCAATAGTGATATATGTACAGTTTTAGAAATGAAGTTTCTGTAACCTGTTTCTGTTTTTAAATTCAATGAGATTTTATGTTAAATTTTTTATTTTAGGTAACTCCTGATATCTTAAGAGTTTACATTCACAAATTCCAATTGCCAGGTTAACCCAAGAGTACCATTCCTCTGTCAGTATTTTTTTCAAAATTGATTCCTTTTTCGTCTTCAGGAAATATCTCAAATTGCCCTCAGTTGAGTAGTTCTAATTAAGAAATATGAACTGCATTTTGTAGAGCCATCTCTTTGGCAAAAAGGATGGAAATTTACACCTAAGCAAACAGCTAACTGCTGTTAATTCTTGCTTATTGCTCCCCTAACAAGTGCTATAAACGAGACAGTGGCAAACAGGTGCAGTCACCAAAGAGAATGGATCATAAGGTGATCTTTGTACAGCACAGAATTCCTTTCCTGACATTTTCTGAGTGCTGCAGAGTCTTAGAGTCGAAGTCAGAAGGAGTTCATTGGTTTTATAAAGCTTAAACTTAGAAAACTAAGTTACCCAGATTCCCTCTTAGGCCATTTTTCATTAATTGTGAGACAATTAGCTTAACATAAGCCATCTTAGATTTACATTAAAGTGACAATGGAATCTGAGAGACTGTCTGCATAATACACTACTGACATTCAGCACTATAAATCTTTTCTTTCTCCACAATGAGGTCACTCCCAGGCTTCTCTCAGGTACCTCCTCCCACAAAGTGTTACGTCTCCCTCCAATCACTGGTACAGTCTGCTCAGCAGCTCAACCTTGTTTGTGCACCATTCATTCCAAACATCACATGGTGGCATCCTCACAAATAATCTGACTGCAACAGTCTGGCTGATGCCTATTTAGGAGGGAAAGCTGGATGGACATATCTTGCTAAGTTGTGCATGCTAAAAAGTAAGGTAACATTCATTTGAGATAAAAACCATGATTTGTCAACATTTTTTTCTTACATATCCTTGATGTAGGTAGTGCTTGTATACGAGTTAGTGACCTGTACAAGCTCGAGAAGTAGGCCCATGGGAAGGGTTTAACAAGGTGAGTTTAAACAAGTGCAAGGTGCTGCACCTGGGTCGCAGCACCCCCCGGGACTGGGGGATGAACAGAGAGAGCTGCCCTGCTGAGAAGGACTTGGGGCTGCTGGTGGGTGAGAGGCTGGACATGTGCAATGTGCACTCACAGCACAGAGAGCCAAGCATGTCCAGGGCTGCACCCAGAGCAGCGTGGGCAGCAGGGTGAGGGAGGGGATTCTGGCCCTCTGCTCTGCTCTGGTGAGACCCCACCTGGAGTGGTGTGTCCAGCTCTGGAATGCCCAGCACAGGAAGGACGTGGACCTGTTGGAGTCCAGAGGAGGGTTACAAAGTTGATTAGAGGAATGGGGCACCTCTCCAATGAGGAAAGTTTTGAGAGAATTGGGATTGTTCAGCCTGGAAAAGAGAAGGCTTCGGAGTGATCTAATTGGAGCCTTCCTGTTCCTGAAGGGAGCCTACAAGGAAGATGAGAAAGACTTTTTACAAGAGCATGTAGTGACAGAACAAGGGGGATTAGCTTCAAACTGAAAGAGGGTAGGTTTAGATTAAATATAAGAAAGAAATTCTTTATTGTGAGGTGGTGAGGCACTGGAAGAGGTTGCCCGGAGAAGCTGTGGATGCCCCATCCCTGGAAGTTTTCAAGGCCAGGTTGGCTGGGGCTCTGAGCTGCCTGGTCTAATGAAAGGTGTCCCTGCCCATGGTAGGGGGTTGGAACTAGATGGTCTTTAAGGTCCCTTCCAACCCAGGGCATTCTGTGATTCTCTGTTTGTTAAATAACTGTAGTTGTCCTGCTAGTTTGTATATGAGACACTAATAGGCAACAGCATCTATACTGTGTGTACTGCACTATACTATACTATACTATACTATGCTATACTATATCTATAAAGTTGCTTCTCAGCCCCAGGATAGTTGGCAATAATAAAATGAAAGTGTCCCATCACTGAAATATTTTACGTGATGTTACAAACACAGTCAGAGAGAAATCACAGATAAAAATCTGTATCCTACATTAAGCAGTAGCACAGGAACTCAACATCTGAGAGAAGAAACTGTATATGAATTCTTCCCTTTTCTCTTATAACACTGTCTCCTTCATGATTCAATGCTGGACACACAAATGTCATCATTTCATTAGATGAAGAAAGTTGCCTTATGTTTCCTGTTGTCTTCTGCTTTATACCTGTTTTTTATCATAGGCACCTCTGATTAGAAGGTCACATCTTTCCTTGGTTACAGCATCTGGCATATACTGACAGGTAGATAATTTTAATCCTCTTGGTCTCTCACATCCAAGTGTTCAGTCAGTTTAAACAAGTGGCTCACTCTGGCAAATGCTCTCAATTCAGGTAGTTTTGAGGTGATCTGTAGACACTTTCCCAGATCCTTTTAAAATTTAGTTCACTTAAGTGCAGAAAGAAGAGTTCAGAACATAGGAGGCAATCATGACCTTGGCGAGTTGAATCTTGTACAGTCTTTCATGTATATAAGGGGGAGAAAATAACCCTTAAGAGCACCACAGATTCTGGGTCCTACAGGTATGTGGAGTTAGGCACAAAGAAAGGGGCAGGGAAGCATAATTTCTAGACCTTTTATTAAGCACTTTGCTATTTCCTGGATATTCAGATCAATATTACACAATGTGGCAGGTGGATGCTTTGGAAAAACTGTGTGAGTTTCCAATTACTGAGAATATTCAAACCATGCTGGGAGTCAAGCTGTTATTTCCATGTGGGCACAAAAGGAGGTTTTAATATCTGCCAGCCTTCAAGAAAAGCAGTATCTGCTGAGTGATTTATCTATAAATATATTGGCTAGAGTGACATCTAAGTGTGGTGTCTTTACCATGTTCTCCTCCATCAGGAGAGACACCAAATCTGAGTATGTATTTTGGAGAACTTAGTAGTATTAGGTAGAACTGCTGACCTTTAAAAAAATTATTCACACTAGTGGTTGCAGTAGAACTAGTGGTCTGTATATTAAAAGGTTTGAATGGTGAAAAAACCACATGAGTTCTTTTTCTGCATTATTTCTGCCACTGTGGTTCGCAGTGGGCAAATACCCACATAGCAGCAGTGACTTGAACAGAAGCACTGAGCTGTCCTGACTGAATTCTTGGAGATCTTAGGAAAGAAACTTGGCAAGCAGAAGACTTTGAAGTAGGGTAGCATTGATGTCTACTAGTGTCAAGGCTGCGTCATAGTGCATTTCAGACAGATTTTTGTTTGTTTTCTAGTACAGCCTATTTTAACTTGTTTGTTATAAAGAAGGTGAACACAATAAAACAATTATTATATAAATGTTATAAATAGTATTATTTATATAATAAGAAATCAAGGAAGGAAACTTGCTGAAAGACTGTTGCTGAGTGACTGTACGGTCAGCCTTTAGGGAAGGAAAAGCAACAGTCTAATCTTGCCATACCATCCTGGAAAATCTGAGCCTTACAGTAGCTGCAGACAGTGACTCACTGAAGTAGTAGTAGAAAAGTGCATGATTTCTGTCATCCAGCCCACAAATAATGTCTGGAGTCTGTGTGTCTCATCTGTATCAGCTACACATCATCTGAGCTACCTGGCCATTGCTAACAAAGTGCTACTAGTGCTGAAAAATGGGCTTAGAAATACACAGTAGAAATAACTCTACTCCTACCGGAGATGTTCTTGAATACGTTTTCCTAATCAATTGTCTTTAGAATGTTTCCTCAGTCGATAGGAATGGAACTCTTCTGAGTTATCTAATGAGATTGGCTAAAGATGTCCTGAAAATGACACCCAGAGGGATTGCAAGGGATAGCCATGGCAGTTACTCAGGTGATTTTTCTTCCTTTTATGCATCACTGTTCCTCCTCTGAATCAATTCAGAACAACACAGAAAAGTTCCCACAGGTTCGGACTAGCATCTAAAAATTTTCCTGCTTACATCTGAGCACTGTGGAAAAGTGACATCCTATGACACAGCTCAGTTGTGTGCAGGCCTATGAACCCAACAGCTTGGAAGAGCAACCTGATCCAGCATGCTTTTCTTTTGCTGCTATATGTTGCAGATTTGTTGCTGCCCAGCCTGTAGATAGCTGGACTGGGGTCAGTGCACAAGAACTGCCATCACTATGGTTACTTTAGTTAAAGTTTTGTCCATTTGTGGAGCATATCCAGCTGGTAGTGGAATATCTACTAAAATTCTGTTTCATTCTTCTGTACTTAAAAGGAGTCAAGGGCTGTAGTCATGAACCAATGAAATGTTCTAAGCAGTCTTGGCAACAGCAGTATCAAAACCCAATGTCTCACTGTTCCACATGTGTAGTTGCCATAGGTTGTCTTGCTTGAACACAATGACCTGGAATGCTCTGGATGTTTTTTACCCCTCATTCGTATGAATCAGGACACACAGCCTCATTTACCATCACGGAAGGAATGTGTTTGAAATTGCTGTTTGTACAGTTGAGATTGTACTGCAACTCCTCAAAGAGCTGTCAAAGTCCAACCTTCCATGATGGTTCCTTTTCCATTTCTGTGATGTCAGTAGTGTTGCCTCTGTGAGTGCCTGTTTTGGTAACCAGCACAACAGTGGAGCTCAAAACTTCATTAAGAGTTCAATTCTGTACAGGATCCTATGTTGATGGGCAAGCAGTATGCAATTCATCTATGGAAAATACATCTGGTGGCAATGTGCACATTTGTGTTCATATTTAACCAGTGTTTTGCTTTCAAGGATGTGGAAGCCATAAAAAGTGTAAATCACAGTCTCCTGCCAGTAAACCAGAGCATTTAGAAGACTGAAAGCAATAAGGGCTAAATGAGGGAAGCAGCACAGCTCGCTTGAGGGGTTCTGCTGGCATGCAGGCTTGGCCCTACAGCCCTTCTCCCATTCACTCACACAGTGCAAAGGCCATGTAGAGCAGCAGTTTGGGGAAAACCCAGCCTAAACATCACAGTTGCTGACAGAGTCTTCACATTTCCTTCATCTCTTACGATAGGGCTCGCATTTTGTCCTAATATTCTGTGCATTAGCAACTACCATTTTTTTTCTCTCCTCTGCCTGTGGGATGCTTTCCCAAGATGAAATTTACTTGATTTTAAACAAACTCTCTTTTGGAACCATAATGAGAATCAAATGAAAATTAATTACACTGATATACATCAGATCAGGAAAAGGGGGCTGAAAATCTTGCTAAAACTCCATCAGGATTTAGGGATTGTTAATAAAGTCTTTAACTCTCATAAAAGCCCAAACCTCCCATTCAGTAAATATGACTAGAAGTCTGCCCTAGAGATCAAAATTAGTGTATAATTTTATAAAGATACTATGCTTGAAAAAATGCAGTTTTTAGGACCACATTTATGTAGTGAAATACAATTAGGTGTGTAAGAAGAAAGAAAATCAGGTTTAAAAAATCACCCTCAGGATCTCTGCCCAGTGTTGTAGATACAGGCTCTGATCTGAGATCCCTACAGTCCATGCAGAGCTTTGCTTTAAGAGGACATTTGGACTGAAACTGTGAGTGGCTGAGGACTGGGACAGTCCATGTATTACACTGTACAGACAGGATGAAAATATTCTGGTCAGGAATCCTTTTTGTCTACTTTAAATTATTGCTTACACTCCACTTGAAAAGGGGTGGTGCATCTTACTAGCTGGTTTACACATAAGTCTTTCCATAAATTGTTCCTTCCTCCTTTGGATTGCGTGTTCAGTAAAGCAGTCACTTCCTGTCCCAGATACTTGGAGAACTTCCTTGCACTACTTCACAAATTTAAACCACTTTCTTTTTTCAAACTTTTTAATGTGTTTGTCTGGTTAGAAGCACATATAATAGCATATGAAAAAATAAAAGTGTTTTTTTCAAAGCTGAAAGTACTTATGCAAGGGCAGCTATTGTTTTATGGAAATACTAAAGTAAGGTATTTCTGAAACAGGAGTTTTACAAGTGATTATGTGTATGTTATTTCTATGCATTGATAGGGCTGAAATCTCAACCTAAACAGTATTCATTGAAAGTAGGTAATAGCGGGAACAATGCTGTGCTTTGTGGTAGGTGTGTGAAATATAATTCACTAGAAATCTGCCTTGCTGGGTAAAAGAATTAGTATGGACAAAAGAAAACTTACTGAACCTTGATTCAGCAGATAATGACCTGTCTGAAGTTTCAATTCCTACCTACACATTCCAGAGGAGATGCAAAGTACCACTCTGAATACCTAAAATGTTCCAGTACATAATCATTGGATGGGTTAAGATGACAAAAATGAAAAATACAAGCATTCGAGCTATAATTTGAAGAAAACTTTTCTCTGGTCCAAGTACTGTTCTGAATATATAACTAACTAATATTTGTCTGGTTTAGGTTCTTAATCATATTGTTTTGGTTTTCCATATGGTATTTGCATGCTCTACTTCCAAAATATTTGTTTAAATGTAACACACAGTTGGTGATTCAGTGTCAAAAATTAGTTCCTTTCCTTTGAACTCCGTCTGTGTTTAATTTGTATTCATCCTATGAATATGCTGGCTTAGTGTGTAATGTGGTAAAACAAGTAGGCTCAAAGCTGAGCTGTTTCTAAGAGAATCCTGGAGAGCTGGTAATATTGTAGGAAATAAGAGAAAAAGATTCAGAAAAACACAAGTTTAAAGAACTTAGGCAGATTTAAAGGAATCCTCCTTAGTCCAGGCACTGGTTAGTCTTCCAGTAAAGGTGACCAGGCAAGTTACTTCTAAATAAATGTGTTTATATTAGTAGTGTATATACTGTTCATCCTGCTTTGAAAATAAAGATCCTCATCTGTTTTGACTAGTTGTGACTGAGTGGAAAACAACTGATGTGAAGCATTGTGCTTCAGAGCCTTGCTTGAGAGTGGGATATTGGAAAGCTTCACCTCACAGTAGATGGGGAATACAGATGTATTTGGCCCTTTTGCAATTTTGAAGTACTCTGTGGTGAAGGACATGCTCATTTTTGAGAAGAATAAACATGTTAATTCTGGGAGTATTCAATTCAGTACAAAGTTTAGTTAGTAACTGTAGTAGTAGTGGAATGATGGGCATATTTTAGAAAAGAATAAATTTCACAGGAAGTAGGTTGTTCTCTGGAAATTGTGAATGTTCAGGGACAGAAAAACATAACATGACATTAATGATTATGTGTCTTAGAGAAAAGAAGGGTAATGAAATAACAGATATGATTCATTAGAAGAAAAATATATGAAATATACAATATTTTAAAAAAATTTTAAATCATTAGTGATCCAATAATTTAATTTTTAGGGTGCTTTTGATACTTCACAATAAAAAAGTTCATTAATATATCCTTAGAGAGAGAGGAGGAAGTAGGATCCTAATTGGAAAGCCACAGACATTTGACTGATTTGAAAGTGAAAGTCTTATCTATAACTTTAAAGAATATTCTCTTTTGATAGATAAATTTAATTAAAATTATGCCTGTGAAGTCCCTGCATTTTCTTATTTTATCTTTAAATATTTGTATCTTGCTTGCATATTCATCGCAGAAGACACAAGTTATGCAGTACAACTTTTTAAATGAACTATCTGACCAGTTTGGCTCACTTCAGATTCTTTAGCAGTATATTTTTTTATGTTTTTCCTTTATGAGAGGAAAAATATTAATCACATAGACAGAGAAGAATGGAAGTGATTCATTGCCCCAGAAAAAGTCTGCTGTAAACTATAGTAGGATTTTTAATTCTGTATTATTTCAACAGCTTTGAAATGAGTCATTTTCTAGAATTACTTAATGGTTTGTTTTTATCTCTACCAGTATTAAGTTTTTAGCGTGCTTGAGTTTAGTAAAGCCTCTGTTACTTTTTGTGAGGGAAAAAGAAAATTAAAACTGTTCTGTCTCAAGATGTCTAAAAAATTGATGCACAGTCCAACAAAAACAATTTAGTTTAAGAAAAGTGGAATTATCCTTTCAGTGAAATTCTCAGTTTGTCTTCATGGAGGAAGCTGTGACAATAAGGAGCTTTTCATATTGCCCATGAGGTTTTCTAAATGTGACAACTGAGTAATGAACAGGAATTTCAAAGGGAAGCTGTTCTTGTTAAGTTCAAACGAAGTTTACTTGACCTTAAGATTAGTAAAATTGAACCTTGTATTATTTTTATAACATATGTACAAAGCAACTTGCTTTGTGCCTGCAAGACAGTGCTGTCCATGGTACATTAGTTTCACTTTTATCTTGCTTGAGCCATCTTAACCATTTTGCTGCCCACAGCACCTTGGGAATGGAATGAAACAGAATGGGAAGCAGAGCCTCCTTCTTGTAGCACTGGCAGTCATTTTCTTTTATTTTTTTAAATTAAAATTATTATAGATTAAAAATGAGCCAAACTTGTTTGTGGTTCCTTCATGTTCAGGACTGTTCATTAGCCTGTGGATGATGTTGCAGTAGTCCTTCTGCAGAGGGGACCAACCCAGCAGGAGCTGCTTCAGCAAGGGGTTGTGCTTGAGAAGGATTTCCAGGGTGCTGGAACTAGACTGGAAGACGACTCAGAGACAGCAGTGTAGCCTTCCTTTAGAAGGGCGAGAGGAGGGAGGAATTACATTATATGATTTCTTAACATTACCTTTGTGATCTAGAAGATGCATTCTAGTTCCATTTTCCTATTACAAAGTTGCATTATGTCTAGAAATTAGAGCACCTGTAATGGGGAACTACTAGCAAATAAATGCTGTAAGTAGAAAGAGTAAACATAATGCAGAAGATAAAATAGAAACTCCATGAATACATTTATACCCCCCCTTCACATTCCTTGTTCTGTCCTTTAGAAAGGCCACTAAAATGTGAGAGTGAAGGTTACATGCAAGAGTATTAGCAGTTCTTAATCTTGCTTCTAATTCACAGAAGTCCCAAATAGCAAATCAAGAAGCTAATTAAAGACACAATTCCAATTCCAAAGAAGTTTTGTGCTGAAAGTAACTCAAAAATTGCATAATGAGCCTCCATTATCTCTCAGTGATTTCAGAACAAAAGTTCTGAAATCACTGACAACAAAAGATAACCCAAAAGAAAAACTTCCTCCTGTAAAGTCTCACTCTACAATGCAAGTCCATGTTTTAAAAATGATGTTTTAAAGCCCCTGTGTTGGTTGTTTGCTAGTTCTTCCCAGATAGCTATACATCATGCCAATTTGACAGGCAATGAGAATTGAGCAAAGTCTTTTGTTTCCCCCTTGTCTTCCCACTCAAGGGTTTTATCCTGCTGGGACACCCCTGCAAGCATGTGTAGATATGACTTGGTAGCCTGTGGTCTCCCCACCACTACATGGTGCTCTGATAGCATCTCAGCAGTTCTGTGTCAGATATGGTAGGCTCCAGTGGTGTGGTGCTTCTTCAAGGGTCATGTCTATTCATGCTTTAAGAAAGCAATTTAAAATTCTAAGAAAAAGTAAACTTAATGTGCTTATGAGTAATGAGGGTAGGACAACATAAATTTAGGTGGGTGGTTGACTTTGTATGAATGAAGCAGGTAATCTTCTACTGTGGCCAATGGTGATCTTGCCAGTAGTCAGTGAACCCTAAAGAAAGATTTATTTTTACTGCTTTAATTGTTTATGTAGTGGCCATAACCCAAAATTTATGAACATGTGTTCCCTATAAAAGAATGTTTAAAACCCATGAATCCTACATATGCTCTACCCAAAGTGGTTATGCTATGTCTTGCATATTCAATGCCCTCCTGGAAATTTTAGAAAAACATCAACTATGACTACCTATGGACTTCTACAGACAATTGACTTAAAAAGAATAAAAATACTTAGCTACTGTTGGAGGCTGATTACCCCCAAATAAACACCTTCTACTGAGGTTAAATCCAGCCATCATCACTATGAGATGCATATAAATGTTTTTCAGTAGATGAGTCTGGAAAGTGAAATTCAAGCCTTCCCAGATTACCAAAAATTAATGGACTCAGCTTAGACCTTGGGTTTATGTCTACTTACAGTCTTTCTGCTGCCACGTCCCTTAATCTCTGATACCAAAAAAATCTCCTTCTGTGTCACAAAGTCTCTTAGCCTATCAGTTCTTCTGTCCTTTAAATGTGCCACCTGCTTGTTTTACCCAAGTAACTGAAGAACATTGTAATTTTAGCAAAGGACTCGTTTGCCTGACCTGTTCCAACCTGGAATTTTGTTTCATCCAATTATCTTGGATGAGGTTAACAAAATATCTTAACCATATCAGTGAATCAGTTAAGAAAACCAAACCAAACAACTCAAAACAAAACCCCATAAACTAACAAAAAGCCACCTTTCCTCAGCAGGGGTATTTTTTTAACCTGATTACATCAATGATAAAACACACCATGTGGCACATTTGCAGTGCAGCAGTGATGAGTGTGAGGAGTTGGAATATAGGCAAAAGATATTTTTCCCACTAGCTTCCTTGACAAAGAAAATGTCTCATGTAACCCTGAATCTGAAAGTTACGTGCTTTTCCTAATTATCTCAACTTGTCTAATAGAAGATTAGAAGATAAAGAGATTACCTATGCCTTCAGGCTGTTTCTTGTCTATACTTATACCATCACAGTTGCAGAAAAGCTATGTTAAAGAACAAAAATTTAAACTTTTTTCAAATTTTTTTTTAAAATAAATAGTAATTTTAATTGCAAAAGACCCATACTTGTTGAATAAAAAGGTGGATATTTTATAAATTCATATTTTGTTTAATAGCAGGTATATTCAGTATTTTATTTTTGCAGGGGGCTTAAGATTCACAGGTCCAAAATTTGTTGTGCTTACTTTCAGTACTACCTTTCCCACTGTTGATATGCATGTAAAAACATATGCTAAGTTACTAAACATCTCCTGTAAACTGTTTCAAAACATCTTGTGCTTGCTCATAATCCTTACTTGTATTTCTCATCTCAAATAAAATCACAGGAGGTTGGAGCTGTAATCCCATATTATGAACATCTGACTTAGTAACGAGAACATCTCATGCAGTTTACTTCACATTAGTATTGATTCAATTCTTAGTGTAAGGTTAGTAATATGAAATTAGTTACTTTTCCTGTCAGCAGTCACTAATCCAGTTCTATTATTGACACATTTTTGTGTGTCTGCCCTATGATTTTCAGGCTCTTTTTTGTCTTTTAGAAAGAGAAACACAGCAAGTATGGCAGGGCTGAGTTTACTGGGGAGAAGGCAAAGGTTTGGTGGTAGCTGGGCAGTCTGCATCATCCAGGTGGTAAGGAGGGGAGCAGCTGGGGCTCTTTGCTGTGTGGCTCCCATGTGAAGGCTGCTTCCCCTTTCCCCCCTCATGCCGCAGCTGTCCCTGTCTGGCAGATTATCTGGTATGCAGCTATGGATAAACTGAATCTGATTTCCAAGTGCACCACCCTCTCTTTAAGACTATGCAAAGGTAAATTAAATTATTTTCCTATCACAATGCTTTTAAAAAATAATTAAAATTAATATCTGTTTATTTTAATTGCTCTTTTTAGTCACAAAATTAGCTTAGATACTGAGTTATTTCACATTAGACTTGTACTTTTAACAATGAACAATTTTGAAAATGCCAATTAAATTCCCTTTTGGTTTGGGTGTTTTCTACTTTGTCCTCATTGATTTCCACCAGTGTTCTTTCCTCTTACTCTAAATAATTTTCCACTTTTTCCTTTCCTGTTTTATAGTTCTTCCTTTTGAATATATTCAAATATATTTGAAAATAATGTTTGTCTGGTAAGACAGTTCATATTTAAATATACTAGAATATCTAAAAGTTTTATGTGATTGAACATCAGGCCATTGACAATGACATTAAAAGCTACTATATAAAAGGCAGAAAAAATTGTTATGAAGAATACTGAGGGCTTTGAATTGTAGTTTGATTTCCTATCAGAATTGATTCTCCAAATTCTTCACACTTCCCAGTAAATACAAAATCTGCTTTGAAATGATCAGCATTATCATATGACATTTTGATGGGTTCTCTAATGTTTATAATTTAACATGTACTGCAAGCATCAAAAACAGATATAATGCCAAATTGAGAATCACTGCATTTTATTTGGGATATGTTATTACTGAATATTTTAATACTTTCAATGCATCTTTTTTTAAAAAAAATATTAAAAATGTTGGTAACATTGGAATGGATTTTAAAAAATTGGCAGTTCATTTAGAATTCATAGATTTGTATTATATAATTTGACAGAATGTTTTTTAGTTGATGAAAATGGTTTCTTTAGCATTTCTAAGTGTTCTTTTTGCTCAAAACTTTGTAACCTCTTGTATCTTCATTTACGGTGCCACATGGCACATTTACACAGTGCCACAATCTGTACGTGTGTGTCTTATGTATTAATCAACTTAGATTCAGGATACTTCCTTCTCTTACTCTGCATAATTATTTTTTAAACCACATCTATCAGACATGCAAAATTAGTGAGGTTACCCTTCATACAGGTGCATGGAGTACCTCAACTATATACAGGGATATTACAGAAAATACGAAACTTCAGGAGGAACAATGAGAAACAAAATGGTTTAACTTTCTCTCAGCTGTGGTCTTATTGTGGACTTCTTCAGTTTTGTAAAATGTGAACTCATATTTTTATTTAATTATTGTGTCTTTCATGAGACTTATACGCCAAAGAACTCACTGAATTCAAATGACTGGAACAGGGACTTTTTTGTTTTGGGACTTTCCTGGGGCAGATTTGCTTTATGCTTTACATACAACAGAGTAAAGTCATTCTTTATTAAAAGAGGTGTTTGTGTGTTACTGTATCTGGAGAAGTCCATGGTAAGGAGAGAAGCTAAGCCAAGACGGTTGTTCGGATATGTGTGGTGATGAGGGAGATGCTTCCTCCACTAAAGTGAGGAGGAAGGGGTGGAGTTCCCAGTACATAAGGTGGGATGCAGGAGCTGTCCCTCAGTTGGCTGCAGTGGCACAGCAGCCAAATACCAAAGGACCAAAGGAAATTGCTTTTGCATGCTCCCTAAAGCCTCCATGCCCAAAGGGAAGTCAGATGTTTCTTGAGTGCCCTTTTACTTCATCCCTGTGGGGAAAAGGGGCCAATGAGTCAGTCTCTGATGGAAAAATGTACTGTGACCTGTATGAGAGAAAACACAGGAGTTTTCTCAAAACCAACTACAGCAAAGTGTAGTTAAATAGTATGAAATCTTGGAACACCATCCTTAGATCCACAATTAAAAGAGAATTGGGGATCTATTGACTTTAGCTTTGTCCATCTTTCTCTTTGGCAGATTGCAGACACCAGGTCTAACCATATAAGGGCTTAAAAATTAAAATAGGTCACAACTGGTTTCATGTCCAAAGCCTTTCTTTTTGAAAATGCAAAAAACAATCAGATCCTTGAAGCATTCCTGTGATAACTAGGCCTATGCATAAATTAATATATGTGTTTTCATAAATTTTTTTATCATTTTATGATTGCATTCAGTGATAGTATATTCAGAGAGTTAATAGAACCTCTCTGATATCTTTCTCAAGCTATTTTATAAGTGTTAGGATTCCTGCCAGCATGTATATGTTTTACTGACCTTTCTTTAATTGTCCTGGCATTTCCATTACAGCATTTGAAAATTGCCCTTAGTTTATTTGCTGAGTTGCCAATGCTTGTATTATGTTTACCACCTACAGAGAAGTGCAGTAATACTTGCTGATAATATCACACATTATTCTCAGCTGCACTTTGGCTCAAAGAGTGGGGAGTGTGGGAGGGGAGGCTGTGTGTCTTTTCTCTAGCTTCAGTGTTCTGGTTTTTTCCTAAAAAAAAATCATTTCACTGAGATACAGTGTCTCTTTCCACCCAACAGGCAAGTTTAAAAGCTCATCTTGTAGATATTATGTCTATGGGAATTTTTCCTAATTGTACACTTTCTTCCTATCTTTAATTTGACATTATTTTCTATCTAGTTGCTTTTTGGTTTGTATCACTATTTGATCAGATGCTGGTGTATTATACCATATTCTACCATGATCCAGAGTGGATTTTTGCAAGCTTTCTAATGTAATTTATTAATCAAAGTCACAGTAATTCAGGGGGATACCCAACCAAATCACAAATGTACTTTCTAAGAGGAAGATAAGATCTGCAAGCATTTGAAGGGTGTAAGCTTTAAAATAACTGATTAGAATACTCCAAATGGATGTGACTAGATGCAATGGGATAGGCAAAAAGAATTTGAATTTGACATGGAAAGGAAGTTTTTTAGCTATGAGATCTTCAAGGTGTTTAACTGTCTACTTACAAAAATAATAGAAGCTTTATCATAAAAGTTTTAAATAAAAGTAGAGGATGTGAGAAGAATAATTTTATATAGCCAGAGGATGAATGAGATGATCTTCTGATAATATTTTATCTCTGATTAGGTAACTCCTAAGTAATCAGAATATGATTTTCCTTATGAAAATAATGACCTGTGTCTAGAAGTGCTAGAGAGCAGCACTTTGAGTTTTGAGGAGTCAAATTAAAGAAGGTTCAGATCTAAATCATGTAGGTGTGAGAAGGATTCAGAACCCGGTTCCTCCTGTCCTTGAATCAGCACCAGGACACTGTGCAAAAGCAAGCTGCATAGCTGTTACTTTGATTCACCTAATAAAGCCTGGATCTTCATGTTGTGTAAGGAGAGATACAGGCACTCATTTATCCATAGAAATATATTACTGGGTCTACATACATGTTTGAAGTTAAAATCCAGGAGAACTGTGAGAGAGATCAGTTGTGGGTACATTCAAGGCTGGACAGAAATGGAGGTTGAGAGAGCTGACTCACTGGCCAATAACCTCTTGTTCATTATCCAAACCTAAGGCATTTTAATTTTCTTGAGATCGTTATGTTCCATCCTCACTTACTCTGATACAAACTAATGAAGAGTTGGACAATTTTCTGTTTTCTGAGAAAAAAAAAAGGAGGTAATAATTACAGATGACATTGGTCCTTAGAAGTAAGCCCTTACTCCTAATATGTTTAATATTGCACCTGAGGAAATACTCTTCTATTAACTCTGGGGACTGGTCTTATTGGCAAAGATATGCCTTCCTATATCATATTAAGATAGCGAGTTTTTTCAGGTCTTTGTATAAAAATTTATTCTGACAGCACCATGTTTGGTCCATCACATTTGCTATCTGTTCTGGAGTTGCTAAGCAGTTTTTTGCATTTCCTCCCCCATTTTTAAAATCAAGACTTTTGATTCTTCAAGACTTCAGGGTTTTAATGCTTTTTTGATCACTTTTCACACTATCTCTGTGCAATGAAATATTAAATAAGCAAAGCAAATTTTATGCTTGACTGTTGTCCTCCTTGAAGTTATGATCAGCATAGCACCGAATGATACCAAATTGGAATGAGCCCTGCTGTCATATATGGGTCTGATTTTAAATTTCTGGAGAATTTGAAACTGATGCCACATGGTAAATACATGCTTCATTTATATTTGTATGCTATCCAACTGAACAAAGAGTGAATCTGGTATACATATTAGCAGGAAAAAGAAAAAAGTAAGAAGTTAAATGAATGAAGCTTTTATCCAATTGATATATGTGTTCAGATGAGATTCTCTAAGATAGGGATTCTGATATTTTTCCTATAGTTGATACATTTTTAACACCTATTTGCAATCAGAGTTTAGGGTTCTATTTCTCCTGTGTGCCATGTACCAGGGTCTCTTTTTAATAGACACTAATTTTTCATGAAATTTGTAGTCATTTCATACCTCTCAGGTCTTCTCTTCCTTATCAAATGGGAATTAAATTAGCAGATGACTCCAAGCAATAGGAGGACAGAAAAAGCTCATATACATACACGTAAATACAGTTTAATACTTAAGCCATGTCTAAGAAGCAAGGCTAGAAACGGCATAAAAAAAAAAAATAATAATTCCTAAATGCCTTTGGTCCTTGCAAATCCAGCTCTGTCCTTAATGTATTTATTCTTCCTGTGTGCTAGAGAAAGGCAATGAAGAGACTAAGAAGAACAAAAATACTACTTAACAACAAATGATTGTGATATTGGTTAATTACTGAGGCCAAAGTACCTTGAGAAACTAGAGACAGCACCTAAGTGATGCAGGCATTGTTGTGCCATGACTGCAGAGTTGCATATATTATCATATTTAGCTCAGATAAAACTAGAAAACAAGTACAGGGAGCTCAATTTTTATAAAATTATTTTCAATCTAAAACCACTGATTGGTCCTGTTAAGTGTGAAGTCCAGAAATTAGAAGAATTATGGAAAATATATGATGCCTTTATTTGTCTAATCAGTTAAAGCATTGTGTCACTCAGGTTTTAGTCTCAGACCTGTATCCATAACTTGGTGTGGTGTAGCTGCAATGCAGAGCAGAGGTGCAGTAAGCCACCTCCTTCAGCTGGAAATTCAAGGGTCTCTACATCCACTGGTCCCTGTTATTAGTTCTGCTCCATTCTATCAAGAATATCTGTAACCCATGTTCCTCACAGTTCTGTACCCACATCTCTGCCACAGTGCAGAGGAGGGTTGGTAGTGAGGTTTTTTTTGAAGTCAAATCTTCCATTGGCTTTCTTCAGTCACTTGCAAGAGGAAAAAAAAAAAGGAGCTTAGGAATTAGGCAAATTTGCATCTCAATTTAAAACAAATTGGGTTTTTTCCTTTTGCAGACTTGTTCCCTCAATAAAAGGTCAGCTTTCTACCACAAAAATTCGTAGCTTGTATAATTAAGACAATCATTTCAGGTAAAGACAGCCTGATGTTTCACATAAGACTTGGCAGGCATATGCAGAATATGCAGAAGTCGTGTTGGTATCTGCTAACAAGAAGGCGTACCAATGCTGTTCCCAACAGTCTCTGAGAAGTCCTATGTTGGCTTAATCTACAATCCCTCAGAGATACATACAGCAGTACCTCTGAACATATGTTTCTTTCCAGGGCACAGTCCACCTGAAAAGGTTTATTTTGGATTAGTTTACCTGGGTTTGAGAACAGAGATCATCAAGTCCCACCTTAGAAAGTCCTTCTGCCCCACTGGTACCCCACTTCTTACATGGCTGAAGTTTCTTACAGTGCAGGGGTGCAGGATACACACTGGCCAAGAGCTCCTGAAGGCTGGTAGGGTATGAGTTTCAGCTAGGAAACCTTACAGATTTCAGATCTTTAACAATCACAGAATCATAGAATGCCTTGAGTTGGAAGGGACCTTGATCATCTAGTTCCAACCCTCATGCTGTGGACAGGGACACCTTTCACTAGACCCAGTATTTCAGAGCTGTATCCAACTTGGATTTGAACACTTCTAAGGGTGGGATATCCACAACTTCTCTGGGTAGTCAGTTCCAGTGCCTCACCACCTTTACAGTAAAGAATTTCTTTATAACATCTAATCTAAACCTATCCTCTTTCAGTTTGAAGCCATCCCCCCTTGTCCTGTCACTACATGCTCTTGTAAAAAGTCTCTCTCCATCTTCCTTGTAGGCTCCCTTCAAGGAAGGGAGCTCTACAATTAGGTCATCCCAAAGCCACCTCTTTTCCAGACTGAACAATCCCAATTCTCTAAGACTTTCCTCATAGGAGAGGTGCTCCATGTTTCACACCTACCTCCTTTTTCCTTGCCCTCCTCTTCTTTGGAAATTCAAGCTCTCAGACAGGGGGCATCAAAGGTCCTATAAGTCCTGTCTTGTTTTCCCAAAGGAACTAGTGGACAAATTTTATTTCTGGAAACTGATATTTTGATATTTGGCTTCCAGACATAAAAATCAAATATTGTATTTAATTATTTTTTGGCTTGGAATTAATGTGGCTGTACTGTAACATAGAATTTTAATGAGCAATGAAATGTATAGAATGTATAGAAATAAAGTAGAGGTACAACATATCATATACACTTTATCACATGCACTACTTCAGCTGAATGCAAGTTTGATCAAAATGGAATACTGTATATTGGAACTGAATTGTTTTGAAGTGTTCCCTAAGATGTAATCAAAGAGTTATGTTCCAGCAAAATATTTCAAGTTTGACATAACATTTTCTAATGAAAAATCTTCCATCAATTATTTTTTCTCTAACAGCCTCTTTCTATTAAACATTGTTTCTTGTAGGGAGACCATGACCTTTGTTTCGTATAATTCATACTGATTTCCAGGAGATACAATGCCGAGAGATAACTTCAGTTAATGTATGATGCCTCCACTGTGATCTGGATCATGTAATGTTGCCTTTGTCACTGCGATGCCTTGCAGTAGTTGTACCTGCAAAAAAAATGGCAAGGCAGGAGCTCTTTAGCTAATACAAAAGAAACATGATGGTAGAAAGTTCTCTGAAAAGGACTAGACATTTTTCTCTTGTTCACCAAACCCAAGCTTCAGGCCATCAACCATGTTTCTCATTTGGGGCTTTTTCTTGTGCCAAGGATTGAACGAAAATGGGGGGTGCAGGGCTTTTTGTGATAAAATTTCAGCCTTGACTATCAATTTTTCAGACTTATGCACATGGTTTTGTCCACACATTAATAGTCTTTATTGGCTGTATTTTAAATAGATATAAGTTGATATGCTGAAGGGGAATGGGAAAGGTAAAGGGTAGGGTTACCCGACAGACTTTTTGCTATTTCCCTTACCAATTTCTAGCAAAGTCTAGTGGGAATTTTTGCCAAGAGCTGTTCTGCATAAAGCAGAGTGCTGGCCCTGACTCTATGAAGCAAACCAGACACAGCAAGCCACTTTTATAGCTGGCAGGTCTGATGGCGAACCATAGCTGGTTTTACAGACAAGGAAAATGGCAGCATCTCCTGCAGAAATGTCAAAGCATCACAAACATGTGACCTTGGCCACATCAAAGTTTTCTTGTGGTCTGGATCCAAGTCAAAGCCCTCCATCTGGTCAGAGCCCTCCATCCGAGTAATTCTGGGTTAAGGGAGGATCCGGGGCTTCTTCCCTCCATTTCTAGTTTTGATACCAAACCATCGCAGTGGGAAAATAATTTGCAGCTCTCCTTTTCATAAAGAGGCACTCTCTTTTTAAAAAACCTCAGCATTTATAAAAAGGCAGTCCCAGAGGCTATTGACTGTTCAACTAAAGGAAGGGATTTCTTTTTCTCAGCTGGCTCTCTTCATTACCTTATAATTTAGTGTCGGTATTTGCAATAGTTTTTTTCATTTCCCCCTTTTTTCTCTAAATTATTTTACACACAAACTTGTACAAATTGCTGTGTGACTGGTATCCTGTCCTAATATTGTGTGCTTGATGCTGCATTGAGACGAAATGATAGAGGTCATGGCTTATGTCTCCAGAATGCAGCCAAAGGAATCTTTAATTTTTTTGGTATTTCTGTCATTTTAGTTTGGTTTAGGGTGTTTTTGTTGGGTTTTGTTTGGTTATTTTTTTGTTTTTTTAGTTTACTGTTTTTGTCAACCCTGAGTGGAAATTGCCCTATATCTCAAATGGTTAAATATCCTCAGAAGGATTTACAGCTTTAAATGAAGTGTAACCTCTTTCCTTGTGGCTGTGAATTAACTGAGTTCCAAGCTATTAAGGTTTCAAAACATGTTTAAAGTATGAGATGATAATACTTCAAGCCTCATAAGACCTTTCTCATTTCCATAAATGGTGACATTTTTACAAATTGTCAGATTCATCTTTGTTTACTAGCAGAGGATAAAGTTCTAGTTGCTTTAGTTTAACTCTTCAGTTTTATTGCCCCTTTATATGTCTGAAATTCTAGAGATTAAGGAAAAGGGTCTGAGAAAGGAAAGGTTCGGAACATTCTTTTCAATAGTTATTTAATTGGTTGTCTCACAGGGGATATAGTCAGCCAGTCATATGACATGATGTCCATGTGTATTTGTGCTTCTATCCTACCCCTGTATGTTTTCCTATGAATTCAAACACATTAAGCCATGTTTTGGTTTGCAAGCTGCAGTATTGTACATGCAAAATAGGATGAAAGGTGCAGCTTATGGTCCTCCTTGTACTTATTATTTCTAAGCAAGAGAGAAGCTACAGGGAAACCCCTGTTAGGAAATGTTAAATACAATACTGTATTCCTCCCTGCATTTTATCCTTGGCTATTGAAGAGAACCATTGCATGTCATTAAAGAGTTGATGTGTTCCACCCCAGAAACACACTTCATTTCACTGAACAGAAATTCAAGATAGCAGAGACCATGTCAGGATGAGAGCACATGGCTGCGCTGGCATCTGCACTGTGCATGGAGAAGGTTCCCGCATATGCTCACATGCTGTGGACATGGCTGCATGTACAAACATTATCAGATAAAATTTTGACTGAATATCAGCTCCTTTTCCCATTGCACTTACATGACTTTTTGAATCTCTGACTTTCTGGGAACAAAAATCCTGTTTTTATTCTCCTACATTGCTATATTACTTGTAAACAGAACAGTAAATTTAATGAATGGCCTAGCTAGTTCTTGGTTTTTCTTTCTTTTGACTCCAGGGCATTTAATGCATCTTTTATTTCTAAAAGAGCACATCATTGCACAGATTCATGTTAGGCAGTTGATGCTTCTTCACTCCGAAGCATTTTAACTAAGAGTATAAATGTAGTGAAATGCATATCGAGAGACTCAAGTGAAATGTACTGTGCAAAAAAGGGTAGCAACATATTAAATCAAGTCACATTTTCCCTCTGTCTTGGGATGTATAATGGAGAGGAGATTTAAACATATTTTGACCTTTTTATGCTTATATTCAAATACTAATATAACTCCCTTTACTTGTTTTTTATAACACTGTACTATGCATTTTCCCCTTTAGGGGAGGGGCAATGAGATACATGTTGCTACATTCATGGGCAGAAGTCCTTATCTAATAGTCCTTAGTGGTAGTGCTGGGCTGATGGTTGGACTTCATGATCGTAAAAGTCTCTTCCAACCTTGATGTTTCTATAAGTTATGCTCCTTTCACTCCACCATGACTCCACTCCCAGGATGAGTCCACCTTGTTCTCCTCATAGGTTGTCTCTGCTGCTACTGTGTTTTGTGGTTCCTCCTCGAAGACAGAAGGCAAGAACCACGTGAGATACTCCAAACCATTTCTGTTAAATCTGTAGAATCATAGAATATTTGGGGTTAGAAAACACCTTTAAGATTGAGTGTAATAACAAACCTAACACTGCCAAGTCCACTAATAAACGATGTTCCTAAGTGCCACATTAGATATCTTTTAAATATCTCTAGGGATGGTGACTCAACCACTTCTCTGGGCAGCCTGTTCCAATGCTTAATAGCAATTTCCATGAAGAAGTTTTTCCTAATATCCAATCTAAACCCGCCTGGTACAACTTGAGGACATTTCCCCTTGTGCTATTTCACAGCTCATTGCCTGCGAGAAGAGATCGACCCCCACCTGGCTACAGCCTCCTCTCAGGCAGTTGTAGATGGTGGTAAGCTCCCCCCTGAGCCTCCTTTTCTCGGGGTAAACACCACCAGCTACCTCAGCTGCTCCTCTTAGGACTTGTGCTCCAGAGCCTTCATCAGTTCCGTTGCCCTTCTCTGCACACACTCCAGCACTGCAATATCTTTCTTGTAGTGAGAAGCCCAGAACTGGACGCAGGACTTGAGATGTGGCCTCACCACAGATGTTTTGCTCAGCAAAAAAAGTACAGCTACTTCTTCTGTGGGATAAATATAATCCTACTTCAGTTTAGAACATATTTCCTGTCTTTAATATCACATCTTTTCATGACCATCCCCTCAATTTCTTTTCCACTTTATTTCTACTTTGGAAATTATATTTTGCCATTTGACTTTTTTTCTAATCTCTGGCACACAATGCGTACTTACCAGCTTCCACACATCACGTAGCTGCAGCACACTTTCATTTCCCCTTCTTCCCAATGGTACCATGCTTCTGCAACTGTGCCAACACTGATGTCTTTGGGCAAAGCATCACCCTTTATGACATCGAACTGCAACTATTCTGTCTAGTCTATCCTGAAGGGAAAGTTTTGCAGATGTAAAATCCCTAGTATGCCTGACATCTTGTACAATAAAGTGAATGGAGAAGCAATGATTAACAACATTTAGTGTGGACTGTGTAGTATCTATGTTCTTTGTAAATTAAGATACTAGCTGCATTAGTTGGAGCAAATAAGGAAATTCCTGATTTCCTTAGCACATAAATGTCTTAATGGTGTTTTTTCTCCATTTGCATTGGTTTTCACCTTCTTCAAAAAAATAAGACATATTAAAATATACTCTACTTCTATTTTGACAATGTTGGATCAGGATTATTTTTCCCACCTGAATAAAGCCAGTGATGTCTCTGTTATGTTATGTGTTCAACTCAGCATTTCTTAGTATTTCTATGAAAGATGTTGCGAGCTGCATTCTTTGGGTTGGCTTAAGAGAAACTAGTATGTATGGGTAGAAAAATTCATGATGTTGCAATTTAAACTCTATCATATCTTTATGAAGAAGCCGTACAAAGCCAATTACAGAAAACTGTTAGGCTCCAAGCTCATAGCAATGGATTTCCAGTTGGGCGCAAGTTTCTCCCAGAAGGTCACCAAAAAGCCAAACCCCAAGGATAAATCTGTGCTGTAGTCAGAAGGGTAGATCTGTGCCCTTGCTGATTCACTGCCATAGAAAGCCCTAAACACATAGCTCCCAGTTCTGTTATGAAATTGGCTGTATAATCATCACCAAGGGTTTAATCCACCCCTCTTTGCTACCTGGGAGCATTAGCATTTCTCCATCTCACAAGATACTGTGTCTGGAAGTTTTTCAGCCTATGGACATAGTTGCCACATAAACATGTGAAAAAGAGGGGTTGCTACCTGAAAAAAAATTTAATCCAAAAGGTGGAGAAATATCTTGATTTTATCCCCTGAACGGGCATGAATTTACCAGACTTGCTAATTCTAACATTCAAATATTAAATTCCTTTAGAAGGGAATTGCCAGGAAGTCATCTGCATGGTGGTATAGTGCCTTGCAGATCTAGCGTCTCATTCTTGGACTTCCCATAGAGTTTTTTAAAGTGATGAAATCTTCTCTCTGTATCAGAAAAAGAATATTTACTCTTACTGCTTGGGAATTCTTTGGATGGCTAGAGTAGTCCACTAGATCCCTGTTTTGTTTCCTAAATTAGTTTGTAATTGGCTTCAGTTCTAAAAAATATGGTGGTCTAGGGAAACTCGCCATCTACAGGGGGTGAGAAAACGTGTTATCGTAAGTCTATAGCTCCTAGGGAAGTCAGCCGTGTTTGAAAATTTAAAATAGACCATGCCTTTAGGTGACATGTTGCCCAGTTTTGTCCAGCTCAGCTGCTCTTAAAGTTAAGTAAAACAAAGTGATTTTTTTTATCAGTAGACTATGAATCAGGAATACATCCCTACAGAGGAGTAAGGATACATCGTTTACATTTATTGTTTAAATTGCATATTGCTGGTCTAGATCTAGATCCAGATCTAACCTCCCTAGTCAAAACCCAGAACAGACAGAGGATCTCTTCCAGGGCTGCCACTCTAGAGGAAATATTTTGTGCTAGATATTTGCTGCCCTGTATTGATTCTTGCCTCTGCCACAGGGAGACCAAGGATGGAACTTCAACTATGTGACATTTCTCAGTCCGTTCATAGACCAGGTCCTCTTTGTGCTGTGACTTGAAGGTGGTTAAAAACAAAGCCAAGATTCAACCCCAGATTATATAATTGGTAGATAAATAAGAACATAGAAAAGGGGAAAAGCAGTCATAAACAAACATATGGGGCTTTGTTTCAGAGTCTGTAATTCTTGTTTCTATTGCTAGGATCAATGTAGAGCAAGGAAATTCACATTTGTTTTCTCTGTACATGAGTGGTTTTGACACTTCATCTTGCAAATGTGCATATAGCAGCACCTTTATTTAGTGTTAATGTCAAAACCTAGAGCCTTGCAGCATCTGTGGAATGCCCCTAGAGTGCTTAGAAATAAGGCTTAAAGGAAAAGTAATTCCAAATTCTTCTCTTTCTTTCAAGTGGAGCATGGAGCATTCAGACTTGTATGAATCAGATTTATATAGTGCAAGGCAGGAGGAATATCATGCTTTCAACAAACATTCCACTAATATATGGTGTAAGAAGCAACGTAATTCTCAAACCTGAGTTGAAACTTTACTTATAAAAAGAGTGTAGAGGCTTTCTGTTTGCATGTTTTAAGAAGTATTGGTATTGTCAGCCACTACAGAGCCCATATCTGCCAAAGTCAGAAGACACATTTTTCAGTGCATGGAGCTTCTTAAACAGGTACAGAATGCAGCCAGCCTTCTACTCACTGATAGTGGCGGCTGAGGGGCTTCCTCTAAAATAAAATAAATAAAAGGTAAAATGTTACGCTGAATTTTTTTTTTCCACTGAGAATTTCATTCTTCTCTGTTAACTTTTCAAATGCAAAATATAAATAGGGAAATTTAAATTTATAAATGAGTAATTTTTCAGCCTCATCAAGGTATCCAAATGTTTAGAACAATTTAGAACAATCCTTAAATGTTGTCTGTCTGACACTTTTTTTTTAACCTCAGTTGTGAAAACAGTACTTTCAGCACTTCCCTGCTTTTTTAACTAGCAGAAGACATACAGCATTCAGAAATTGCAGGAAATCTCATTTCTAAATACCTTCTAACTTTTTCCAGCTAGAAACAGAATATAAAAAGAACAAGAACTATAAAAATTATTTTCTTCATACAAAAAAAAAACACACTAGAATAATAGCAAGAAAAATCTGTTAAGTTCATCCCTTAAATCCTTAAATTAATTGTTTGCTGTTTAAATGAATGCTTGCTGACTTATGACAATTCAAATTCCCACAGTTTCTTTTCAACTAGTCTGGTTGTAGAGTTGTAAATAATTCCCTTTATCTGTCCAAACTGCAGTTAGGATTAGATAATTGCTTAATGCAATGGCATTTATTTAAGGGATTCCCATTACAGCAGTGAAGACCATGGGAGAAGTTCTGGCTGAATTCCCTTCAGGGGTCTGGAATGAGTTCAGACAGGAGTGGCAGCTGTACTGTCTTTTGGAAAGACAATCCTTTCTTCTCCATCTGTTCCACTCCCAGCCAACTCCACTTGGCCAGGTCCCTATCCTCACTGGGCAGGGAGCGCAGATGGCAACCTGTGGATTTTCTCCAATTTAGCTGGAACTAGGTGCCCAGATTTACTGGGACAGGACATATTTTCCCACATATTTTTGAGTCCTTCATATTTTTTCCATAGCTTTTCTTGTAAGTGAAAAATGTGGAAGCTCCAGAAGAAGCGGTGAATATTTCAGCAGACTCAGAACTTTATTCTCCCCTTTTTGGATCAATACTCTTACCCTGCTTTAATCCTAGAAATGATCTTGTACTGGAGAAACCCAAGAGACACATTGATATGCACTGAGCAATATGGAGTGCCTACTGTGAGAATTGTCAGCTGACATCCAAAAGATCCATGAATTTATACAATCCTCTCCTTATAGGTCATAACACTTTATTTATTAATATAAATCCTTCTAGGGAAAGTGCAGCCTCAGCAATAACCAGTGGTGAGCTGAGCTGACTGGAGCAGCTGGAAACCATCCAGGTTCCTCTCCAATTGTAGGAGCTACTGCTGGTGAAAAACCTGCACGTATTCACTCCTGCCTTCCAGTCACATCCTGGAAGTTCTGAGGGCTGCTATAGAAGGAACTTCAGGGTTATTTGGAGATAAAAGAATCCGTGTGCCTTTGGAAAAATTTCTTGAGGCATGTAAAGGGGAATGAAAGGAGAAACAAGACCAATTTGTAAAGTTCCACTAAGAATTTTATCATGAGGACATTGACAGTTTTATTGCTTGATGGAAAACCAGAAAATAATTTCTGAAAAAGTCAATAGACTCCACAGGTGGTTCCAAAAGGACGGAGTGGTAATCGAAAAGCTGAAATAGAGGACTGTTCAAGCTCTCAGATAGAAGGGAACAAGCTGTTAAAAATAAAATGGACTCAGCTGAGTTTTCTATATTACACTATTTTATGAATCTATCCCATTTAATTTTCATAAGATAAAACACTGACAATTTTTGAAAGGGAAATGTGAGACTAAAGTAAAATTTTCTGTAATGCTTCCTCATCGATATTTCAGGAAAGTGTTTTAATTAGGTGGGTGAATAGGCAATTAATAAATCCCTGACTAACCTAAATACCGATCAAAGTGGTTTCTTGGAGGATTTCTTTAATTTTTCCTGAAGTTAATTTGACACATTCTTCTTGTATTATCAGATTTTAAGTCCAATTAATTATTAAGGAAGAGTTAGGAATATATTTGGTTGCAGAAAGGTGTTTTTAAAGCAGTGAGCTGTAACCCCTTCTGAGGAACACAAAGGCCTTGAGATTTACTGAAAAGGTTTTGGAAAAGCTTCTAAGATGGCTCAGGCCTTCTATGGGAGTAATACAGACAACCAAAAAAGATGAGTCAGGTTAACAAAAAGTTAGATAAACTCTTCTATAGATTATACCATATTTTAAGATTATAGGATGAAAATTGTTTAGAAACTAAAACACACACCAAAAAATTCAAAGTAACTGGATTGTGATGCGGGGGCAGCTTAATTAAAACAAAGGAGCAGCACTCTAAAGAACTGGATAAAGCCCTTAAAGCCCCTGACAAGAACTAGATAGAGTCAAAAAAAAGAAAACCCAAACAAAACCAAACTCAACAAGTTTTAGATTTCTCTCTCCATATCTAAAGTTCTTTGCTGTATCTTCAGAGCTGGAGAAATATAAACTAAAGTGCATTGAAAAGACAGTCATTAATCTTGTGCAGCATGGAAAGCCTCCTTAAGGGGAAACAAAGCATGTCCCAAAACTTGCAGACTGATAAATTCCCATTGTCCTTTTAGTCGCCTGCAGTCATGCACAGTGTAATTTTTCACACTTCCACTTCTCCTAAAATGTGTTGAAAAGCTTTTCTGCTTTCATTAATGTAGGGTGAAATCAAATACAAAACATTAAGGATTTTTCAGGGGACATAAATATCTTGTCTGTGCAGTTATTAACTACTGTACCATTGTGCCTCTTATCCTACAGTACATTTTTTGTCTTGATGTTGGTATGACTTTGCTTCAAAAGAATCTTCTGATCCTCACACTGGATGTTCCTTGCTGGGGTCCCTCTGTGGTTATATGTGGGTAATAGGATAGGGAAGAGTCACATCCCAGGGAAGAGGCTAATACCACCCCTATCACCTTTGTGGCTGCATCCAGCCCTTACTTAGCTGTTGCAAGATAAATGTAGGTAAGAAGCCAAAGTTAGTGTAATTCTTAACTTCACTGCTTGATGACTTGTTTTACAGAGTGTATTTAGTTTCATTATTCATTATAAAATGGTGGATGATTTCAGGTTATTTACGTAGCTGGAAGTGAAGAGGAAGGTTGCCAGAAGCTTGTTCTTTTACTAAAATGACCAAGACATCTGAGCTGACAAGACAAACTGAGAGGTACTTAAGTGGAGGGGCTTGTTCTGGAGCTGCACAACTGAGGGCAGGCTGGTTGCAACCACCTGGCTGACAGCCAGCTTTCTCACCTCTGCAAGACATTTTCTCATGCAGGGACAAATGCCTCAGCATGCAGCCTATTCTCCAGAATGACATGGCAGGCCCCTGTTTATATGGTGCTTATTAACCACAGCAGAAGTATTCTTTGGTTTTCTGGAGTAGCTTTGTCCAGGAACAGCTAGTTACTGTCTAAGATAAATGGATAAATTTGTCAAATTGCACCCATACAGTAATTCTAAAAGGGAAAAGGGGAGGAAGGAGGAGAGAGAGGAAAAAAAAAAAAAGCTGCAATCCTCAGGTTTTCCCATAAGTCTGATAGATCAAGCTGAAGAAAAGAGAAAGAATTTGCTTCTTTTACATCTCTGGGAATTGCAGTGAGACTTAAGCAATTTCTTTTTAGGCACTGGAGGATGCCAATCAGCATTTGACAGGATTTCACAACCACTTCTATGCTGCTCTGCTATAGATTTGTTTCTGCTCTGACTCTGAAGGCTTGTTCTTTCAAGTGCCTCATGTTCCACATTCCCTTTCAGGGTCCAGAAAATCAACAATATGCAGCCACATCTGAAGGCTGCCACACCAGGGCATGGTCAAATATGTTTATGAATGAGACTGTAATTCTTGCCTTGGTGAGTTGAAGTTTGACTGAGTGTTGTTTACATAGGTTGTGGTGTTCTAATTCAAGACAGAGATTGTTAAGTTTTGAGTGTGCCACTGAAGTTTGAAAGCAGTAGCATTTCAAACACACACTCACACATAAATTTGAAGTGAGGCTGCAACTGAGAATGTAAAACAGCAACTTAAACCCCAGGGTAATAAGTGAAAGAAAGTTCCAAGCCCATGATAAATGTAAAAAAGCCAAACATGTGAAGATACAGGTAATAGCAGTTAGATCTTCCAGAAACCTTACTATTCTAATAACAGATGAAGTACTAGAAGGACTAAAAGTAAAATGTTAATGGACTTTAATAAGCAACTTACTGAGACTAAATACTGCATTGGTTTAATCATTAACAGTATACATTAGCATGACCTCAGGCAAAGTATATATTTTATATTTTTAAAGGATTTTTTGTTGGGTTTTTTTATTTATTTTTTTTATTCTGATGTTTGCAATGCTTGCAGTATTGAGCAAAGTATTGCCTACCTCAGTAAAAATCACTACGGGGCGAAATACAGGAGGTTAAAGCCAGCAAGACTTTCTGCATAACATTTGGTAAAACAGTCTTAAGTTTTAGAATGAACTTTTTCATACAGTTTCAGTACCTATGAATGCAAAATGATGAAGCATGTACAACAGAGACTGAAATGAGGCCTGCCAAATAAAGAGAGCCCTTTGCTGTCCTACGTGGTGTCTTGGACTACCCATCCATTAAGAAAGGCTAACTCTAATCATACAGATTTATATTTCTGGGTGATTACATAAGATCAGTGGAGTAGAGATGAGTATGTTATCCACAGCCTGTTTTTATTTCTCAGTGTGTTGTGGTGTTCCAGGGGTAAATCACCAGGTCACCACTCTGGAGCTGCTGGGCAGTCCCAAGACTAGTTTATTCTTGGAGACAGAGCAGAGGCTGAGATAGGTGGGCCCAGGAGCAAGTCATGTTGAGACACAGCTATTAAATATGAGATATCATCTCAAGTTTGATGTCAAAAGGAGTAAGATGTGGTATAAATAAGCAGATATAAGGCAAATCTCATGGAAAAATCAAGAAATGTTAAAAGAATGTACAGGATGTTCAAAACCAAAGTATATCAACTTGACTTCCTTCTTTTTCTTGAATGACCCTGGTTTTTTCCTTTGCAAACAGCTCTCAGATGCACACCATTCTGAACCCTTTTCCTGCCTCCAGCCTTTCAGTTCCCATTTTCTCTAGGACAACTAGGATATAACCTTACAGATAACTTATTGTACTGATACTTGTCCTTCTTTTCTATTTGCTCAATCCCCTTTCCACTATATGAGTATGTTTCTAATGACACACTAAATCATGACTGTCTGCCCTTCTGGGTGGCAGCTGTATCTTTATTTGTTAGAGGGTGACCACTTGTTGAGGCTTAACTGGTACAAAACTCACTCTAAAGGCAGAATGGGTGATGTTTGAATAAAATTGTATTAATGTTCGTTCATAGAGCCAGTGAAGTCTCTAAGGAAAGGTTTGAATAATAACAAATTCACCCAGGATCTGCCTCCCTTTTTAACTAACTTGCAATAAAAGTTACATTAAGTGTTAAGTTCTGTGATATCCATTTATTTATTTCTAAGCAAATAAATTCTGAGAGGCAGTTTCCTTCTGTAGATGGATGTCTTTGTTTACCATTTCCTGTTTATTTTCCCACATTTCCTTTTCTTGTAAATCTGAAGTTCAGTTCATGCTATGAGATCAGAACTGGTTATAATACTTAAACAGCATAGTGAGAATAGCTGAAAGTCAAAATTCACTGACAGTAGAACCCCTTAGCAAATCCTTGATACTCAATAAAAGCCTGTTTTTTATAAAATAATTTATTTTTTTAGTCAGCTTCTCTAACTTATTTGCTGGGATACCTGTAAGAGTAAGGCCTTTATTTTTCAAACCAACCCTCTGTTTGCTATTTTATTAGAATTGCTAAATTAGTTTTTGAGAAGACATTAATGATCATATGGATAGTGCAATATGTTCCAACCATGTTATGTTAACATATAAGTCTTTTATTTTTAATGGATCTCAGGTTTTTTTGAAGTACTTTAGATGTGCATAGGTATGTGCCTTTTCAATTAAAAGTCAGAGGCCCCTCAGAGCCTTTCATGGATGGTGGTAGAATTTAACCAGGTTTTGGTGTTGTGCCTGTTGAACAAGCCACCATTATTCTTCTAACAGTTGATAGAAAAAAAGTGAGTAAGGTCTGATTAGTTTGGAGATAGGAGAGTTATTGAAGCTGAATAGCTGCCTGAGCCAGAAAGAAATACTGTCAGGAAGTGAATGATTCTTTGGAAATTGTTTTGAAATGTTCAACCAAAATTCATGTCATAGTTGTATTTATAATTTATTTAAGTTAGCAATAGAAAAAAATGACAGAAAGTAATAAAATATGGCAGTATGATTTGTAGTTTAAGGGGAAAAAAAATCACAATTTCACAGCAACATAAGCAGAACAGATTCTAATATGCATGTTAGATTATCAAAATTGCCTGTTATGAGCAGCTTGTAAGTCTAGCAAACACATATTTTTACACAGTTCTTGCACAGATTTTTAATGTACAAGCTAAACTCTTTCAGTTCAGGAAAATATTTTGGAACTCATAATTTTCTGGTCATTGCATGATGTTCTCAACTATAACCCCTAATTCCATTCCCATCATGGTAGCTTCAGAGATAAAATAGAACTTGGTGCAATTTTTGCTATGATGTGCCCTACTCATATGTGTTTACTGAGGCATTACAAAGAACAGCCATAGCAGCCACTGTGCAATGCAGCACACACTGGTTGTCATTTCTGAATCCATGTGGCTGCAGGGACAATAATGACAAGTGTCTTCAGTACTCACCGTTCTTAATGCGGTTTCTTAGTTTGCTAATTGTTCTTGTTCTTTTAATAAAGATAATTTTTAAGCGGCAATTCATATAAGAAGTTCTCAGCTGGCAGGGTTCCTGAGCCCTGGGATTTCTGGCAGGAAAGCTGGGTGACATTGCTTATAGCACCAAACAATCCAGATCGTATCCAAGATAATGTGTAAGAAGAATACCGAGAGGGTTCTTGGAATCTTGCTTCTATTTACTCTTCCTCTTGTCTTTCTCTGCTGTCAGACTTTCTGTCAATTAATGTATGGAATGACAGGGCTAGCTTGTCTGTTCCAAATTAGACCATTCCATTATTTTACTTTATGAAGTTCCCAGCCTATGGGTAACTGCAAACTAGGAAAAAAACTTTAGCCAATAGTTTGTGAATTTGAACAAGGCGGCATTTGAATGAAAAGGGAATTGGTGCTTAAGCAAGTACCACTAGGCAAGTGGTACAGAGATTATTTTTGAGGTAATACTACATTTGGGTGTAAAAAATTTCAGTATTTGCTTGTACCAAGTATATGACATCTTCCAAGCTCTGGAGTTCTGCTCCAGCTTCTTTTTGTTTTGCACACTGTGCCAGGCAAGCAGAAGGAGCCCATAAGCTTTTTAGCACACAATATTGCTGTAAACAATTACTCCTTTTATAAAAGTTGCCTTTTGTTTGAGGTAGATAGAAACAAAGCCAATTGCAAGGTCATTATAACCTGAAAGGAAATCATGCTGGGTTGGGATTCTAGGGTATTACATGACTGTCACGAGGTTGGAAGTAGGTGTACTGGGGTTGTGTGGCAGAAATACTGCCAAAGGAGCCCCAGGAATTCCCTTGAGGTTTCCTGGGAATTCATGGGGACATACATTGTTATCATGATGTATTCTCCTGGAGTCCAGAGTAGCCTGGGGACCCAGAGCTGTCACATAAGGCAGCAGAGTTTTCTGGTTTGGCTGGATCAAGAATTCAAATCCACACGCTTTCTGTGTGCTCTGGAAGGTCCAGCAATATGGAGTGACTCAGAGTTTCTGAATCAGCAGCTTGAGTTTGTACTCATACACTTAAGTGCATAGGTTTGTCACCCAGTTTTGGAAATGATGGTACAGGGCTTTATTTCCTCGGGAAACAGGAGTGCATCAGCAGCAGGTCTTCTGGTTCATGTATCATATTTACATAAGCGGAGGTTCACATTCAGGACAAGAGGACACGGTCTTTAGCTGTGCCAGGGAAGGTTTACACTGGACATTAGAAAGAAGTTCTTCACAGAGTGCCATGATCTAGTTGACAAGATGGTGTTTGGTCATAGGTTGGACTTGGATGATCTCAAAGGTCTTTTCCAGCCTAGTTGATTCCATGATTTCTGTTTTCCTGAAATGAAGTTCATGAATTTGTAGGACTGGCTTACATTAAACAGTAGGTAATGATCAAGAGTAAGGGGGAAAAAAAGAGTAAACTTGAACAAATAGGAATGAGATAAATGAGTTAAATTGGAAAAGCGGCAAGAAATAATGTGCCTTGAGAAAATTACTAAAATGATCTATGGAGAGTGATATTGTTGAAGAGCTATTGTAATTATGTAAAGTAGTCAGCAAATCCAGGGAGCTGTCACATGTTTTATCAAACTGGTTAATTTGCTCTGCCATTTCTAATGTCTCCTTCATCCTACACAGTCCATACAGGCATGCAATAATGCATGTTTTCTTCATATGGCGAAGATTTTTTCCTTTTTATTTAGACCAACCATTATAATCCATCTCTTCATTGTCAAAAGACTGCTGATAATTAAGAAATAATTAAAAGCTTGTACAAGAAACATTCATCCTTCCTTTTCTGAAAAGACTAAATTCCTGTTAAAGGTTTTCATTCTCTTTTTGATTAGAACTGCCTGTCCCAGCAAGGGCTTGTGAAATCATTTCAGTACGATCAACACTCAGCTTTCGGCCAAGTGTCAGACTGAGAAATATTTGAATGCTATAACTGTTTATCAGAAATCAGTATTCTGAGCTTTGGTTTCTCTCAGGCTTTTTGATCCTTGACCTTCACTACTTATTTATTTATATACTTATTTGCTGTCAATCAAGTTTGTTTTTAACTTTACAGTAAATTAAAATCACAATGTGTGACTCTCCTTTGTCTAGCAAGGATGGAATATATACTGAGACTAGCACTATATAGAAAATACAGTGTATAATTGTAAATACACTTTTGTATGTACAAATCAGGAAAGAATCCCTAATGAAATGATTCTTCAAAACAACTCAGACTTTTGTTCTTTGAAGAGCTGGAGATCAGAATTATTAAAAGGTCTGTTATTAGTGCTCCAGTATCAAAAGCTCTGCAAAATATGAAGTGTCAAAACTGACGTGACCTGTGCATCTTGATATATAGCCTAGATGCTTGATGACCTCACTGCAAAGGCCAGCTTGAGGAAAGGTGGCAAGAATATTCCTTAGAGCTGTTAAAGCCTTTCTCACCTCTTCTGCTTTCATTCCCTTTTTTCTCCCCTAGCCCCATCATCCAGCATGCCCTTTCCACATTGCTTCTTTTTCTGCTTTAATTTTTCAATTTGTTTTGAAAGACAACAAAAATTTCCTGTCAAGGTAATGTTTCAAGAGCTGGAGAGGAGCAGTCAGCTCTGACTGGCGGTGCTCTTGCAATCTGCTATGCAGTCTGCCAGGGTCATGCTGTAGCACACCCACTTCCAAACTTCAGGATCGTTCCATTTTCCTACATAGTGCTCCAGCCAAGCAGAGAAAGAAACTCTGTCTTCTTTCATATTCTCCTCCTCCTTTGTCCTGTTAAGAAGGACAATTCAGAAAATAAACATTACTTATTACAGGAGCTTTGTAACATTTGCATGTGAACCACATCATCTAAGCATTGAAGCAAAACTAGCACTGCGTGGATACAATTTTTCTAGAAGCAAAAGCTGGCTGCTATTTAGGTATTTCAAATGCAGCTGAACTCTGCCCAAACTTCGAATTTATTCTGAGTGTGCCGACCATGAAAAACTGGCAACATAGTTAAAACTGAGATGAATGCATCAGAGATAGCAGATTTGCTTCTAGAGTCACCAGACAGATCCCACAATATCACAGATTTGCATTTCATCTACTATCATCAGTTAGTGCAGTGCTTCCAGAGTGCTCATAAACTTCCCAATCCCTTTGGCAGGAGGCTCTGGGGGAGAGAAGGGCAGGAAAAGAAGCATGGCAGCAGCAGTGGAGGAGTGGTGCCTGCAGATCCTTCAGCTGATCTCCTCCTGAGTCATTCCAAAGAAAATATTTACATGTCTAACCTACAAGTGTGAATTCTTAGACATCATATGGGAATCTGATAAATAAGGATAAGGAGGCAGGAATCCCTGCATCACAGTGAAATACTTCAGAGTCATCCAAAAGGATGATTTTGGATGTCTTTGAAGCACAGAACCCATATTTGCACTAGAAAGTGAAAGTCTCATGTATGTCATGCCAGGAAACTTCTTTCGTAATTTAATGGCCATTAATATATATCAGTACAACTTTTAAGTATGTTGTAATGTCTTTTTGTGACCAGAAGCACTATTGCCTAGAGTTTGGAAAATGAAATTAGTATTCTCTGTGTGGCAGACTCTTTGTATGTAGCTTTCACATTTAGTA
Source organism: Corvus brachyrhynchos (assembly GCF_000691975.1). Taxonomy (NCBI): domain Eukaryota; kingdom Metazoa; phylum Chordata; class Aves; order Passeriformes; family Corvidae; genus Corvus; species Corvus brachyrhynchos. The sequence continues at coordinate 1,970,816 of NW_008238373.1, read as the reverse complement.
AAAGGAAATTATATAAAAGTCTGGGCTGTCACTCTCAATTTTGTATGTGACCCTTATGAAAATAAGGAAAAAACTCACCAATTTTTCTATTGTGTTTCCAAGGAGAATTCATAACTCAAAGGAAAAATATAATTATTCCTGGAATAAGCCAGTGCAAATAACAGTAGGACCTTTCTTTATTTGAACAACACTCCACCAAGTTTCTTTACAAACCTCAATTACAGTTGCTATATTCAATCTTGTTTGCTCTGCCAACCTGTAGAAATAGCTGTCACAGTTTGTGTTATGAATGCTACACTATGAAAAGGTCTGTGTATCCACAAAAATATCCAACATACGCTGCCTAGTTCTCTCTGCAGACAGAAAAGGGAAATGTTAATGCCAGTCAGCTCTTCTTTATCACCAGAGCTGGGAGTGGATAGTTTTAGAAATGAAAGGAAGTGGCACAGTCCAAGTCCTTATTCCTGGTTGTTGTCTATAGTCAGCAGTCATGTCTTATGTTACTCTGTGGTGATTGGATGACTTAATGAAATTAGAAAAGAAATGCTGTATTATTTCAAAAAATATGTTTTGGAAAATGTTTGCGTAAGTATATGATAAAAATATATTAACCTCCAAATGAAGGTTTAAAATTTTGTCTTCCCAGGACATTTGATATAACTGTGTGAGAGAAGGAGAAAGGAAGAAAAGAGTGCATGCAGAAGGCAGTAGGTTTTATGTGAGTGTCCTTCCTTCCAAATCAGTTAAATGAAAATGGTATAATCAAATACACAGCAGTTAGGAGTATGACTCCTAGTCTGGAAAGCAAATTTTAGCATCCTGTCTGGCAGGAGATGGTTTAGGATGTGGTTAGAGGGGTGGAGCTGTAGGCAGAAGTTGTACCTTAGCAAATTACTGGTGAATAATTCTGATAATGAAACAAAACTAATTATTTGTTTGTGATGGCAATTGTAAAATATACTTTTTGATTGGTGATGCAAACAAGGTTGACATTGATGATAATTAACTTAGACTGGAGGGAGAAATGTTTTGAAAATTCAAATTAAATCAGAGCTGGTTTAAGTTGCAGTATTTGGAAGGGAGATACAAACAGGTGTCTTACCAACATGAACATCAAACCAGCTGATACCAAAATGGATTACAGTCTTTTAGTCCCATCTTCCATAGTCCCATATAAGAGGATATATCCACAGCCTTATGTATACTCATATGTCCTTAGCTGTGATCATTCATGCTCATATTGGGATTTCAAGGGCTGATCATCTTAGGAGAATGATTATTCTTCAGCTCCCAGCACTGATCTTCCAAATTACCTCTAAGCAGGGCAGAAAATTAACAGCAGCTCCTTTTTCTTTTGAAAATGACATATTTGGAGAGTCCTGTGGAAATAAAATCCACTGAATAACTTCTTTAATTTCCTCAAGTCTTTGCTGCTCTTTACGGGACAAATCATGGAAAGGAAAGGAAAGGTTAATGGGACTACATTTTACTTTAGTTCATGTCAGCATAAGCTTGGAGTGGATTCCTAGTGACTGACTCCTGACTTCCTAGTGAGGTTACTCTAAATTTACAGTGATAAAAATTGAAAAATAAATTGACTCATAAGATTGCATGTTCTAATATTTTTTTTTTTTAATATCACAAAGCTTGTTTTGGCACTACCCTGGAATTTAAAATTCAATTCAGAGAAATTAATGTGAATGTTCAAATAATGGCTTCTAGGCTTTCCTTGAAGGCGATTTAATCTCCGTTTAGAGATTGATTATTTTTCATTTAGTTTTGTACCGCGACTTTGTTTTTTAGAGTCACCATTTCAACCCATGCTATATCAATTTCAGCGATCAGGTACTAAGATATACTGCCTATCAGACTTCACTTTGCAGCAAACTAACCAGAGGTCTTGTCAGCCTGATTCCTAAATTCCTCTAAAAGCAAGCAGTCAGTTCAACGGACAGTAGTAAAAACCAGAAAACATTTGAAACATTTTGGTGGCGTTTTCCTATCAGGCACAACTTAAATTGGAAACACTGTGTTCATTTCATATTTATTGGAGCTGTATAGAAAACCTCATTTTTTCACATGAGAGCAATTTGGTTCTTTCTTTTAATGGAAAATGTCTTTGTGTCATGGGTAAGATCTGGTTGACTGTGGCAGTTAAATTTAAGCGATGTTTTAGATGACCTGGTGTATTATAGGATCAATTTGTGTTTGCAAAGTAAAATTTGACATTTAATGGTACTAAAAGAACTTCTGGATTATTTAGCTCTTACTGCTAATAACTAGATGAAAAATAATATCAGGACAGCTGTTAGAATAGTGTGGACTTCCTATTTCTGATTTGGAGCAAGACTTAAATGTAGTGGCAGTTAATAGTTACAATCATGTGAAATGAAGCCAGAACATAAGTATTTTAAAAGTTTGTTAGAAAGCTGATTGGGTTTTTCTTAATGTTCTCTTGCTTCTGTAAGGGCATAGGAATCTCCAAGGGAGAAGGGGGAGGGAGGATGTGGGTAGCAAGAGGTGAAATACTTGTTTCTCAAGAGGTTAAACTGATTAATCAGTTTTTATCACAGCTCAGAGGACTTGTCTTTCCACATCTGAAAGCTGAACTCAGAAATGTGTAACTATGCCTTCTCTGCACTTCAGGCAAAAGCAGAGATGACAGGTTCGACCACCTTCCACATGTTGGAGAAGCACCATGAGGATTCAGGAAGCTTTTTTCCTTTGGCTGGAAGCATTAGGTCAGTTATACATGGAAGGCACAACTGTGCCTGGAGTTATTGCAGACACCAGTGATAGGGTGGGCTGTCACTGCAGGGAGCTACTGGAGAAACAGGGAACGAAGGAATCATCTCTCACAACGACTTTGTTTGCTGTCAGAAAGTCTAATAAAGCAGCTATGTTGTGACTATCGGTCACAATTGCTCCTAGTGTTCCTAAGATTTCTATTGCACAGTTTTTCCTGTATTTTTATGTAAATAAAGAAAATCCTACAGAAAAACTCAGACAAGTCAAATAAAGCTGTGGCTTTCCAAGCAAGCATGGCTGGATATGAAGTAAACCAGCCTTCTTGCTTAAGAGGAAACTATGACTACATTTTCATGAAACAAAATTCAGAACTTGTGGACACATTAATGTAGTAATTTAATTTAATTAAAAGTTATAATTCATTTATATTACTACATAAACTTACGCTCCTAACAAAACTAAAGAATTGCTTTTTTTAGCTATTTTTTAATTTCATTTTTAAATTTCCAACTACCTTTCATCACTGTACGAAAAAATACTTGAAAGCTGAGCAGCGCTTGGTGATTTTGTTGTTTTTTGGGGTTTTTTTTAGATTTCTTTCATCTTTGGCAAGGTGATAATTATATGTGGTTTGAATATCTTTGGAAAAAATAGATGATAAGCAGTACTTGTATCATCCCATGTATGTAACAATCCTAATACAGATGTTATACTCTTACCTGGATGCTTTTATCTTAGAAACTTAGTATGCTTTGCAGACATACATAAGCTGTTTAAACAGTGTATAAGATGAGGGGAGTCTATAGAGGTAAAATCTATTCTTGTAAAAACCAGCACTATTTTGGTATTCTTTTAGAGAAGCTGCATTTTTGTTGACACACATTTGGGTAGTGATTTAATGGAAGTATTAATTTAGGATGAAACAAAACTCTGTTGAGAAGTCTAATACAGCTTTAGGAAAAAAAATTAAGTCAAAGTCTTATTGGGACCTTGCTGCTGCATAAACTTTATGCTTCCTTTTTGCGTGAGCAGATTTTCCACTTTGAAAGCATAGCATAAAGATCTTCAGTTTTGAAACTGATTTTGAAATTGAAGGGAGTTTAAAATTAAAATTGTACATCTCTATTTCTGTTTTTATTTTGTGTTTTAAATTCAAGAAGCAGAGAAATCCCTGAGATGTGGAAAATCATTGTGTGTACAAAACCTCTGTAGTGCGTTTTTTGCAAGGACAACCTTAGGTGTATCAAGTACAGCATTTTTCATACCTGAGCTGTTGTTAAAATTTCCTCATACAGTTAGTTATTATTTTGCAGTTAGATTTACTATATTGGGACCTGCATTGAGACTCAAGGAATAGAATTTGGCTGCTATCCATTTTCACTTTTTGCAGCAAAAGGTGTTCTGGGTCTGCTGGAAATCTGTTGTTCCTTATTGCTTCAGACTGCACAGCCTCCTGAGGAGGCACTATGCTGAAAGAGCACCACAGGCGTTGGGTTTTCTTAAACTGAGACACTCACTTCCCCAATTCTGCTCTCCACAGGTCATGAATTAATCTCTTGCTTGCTGCCTGGGGTATTTCAGATGTGTCTACAAGTCTCCTTGGCTGTCCTTTCCTTCTTGGCTTCTCTTCAATATACTGATCTAGATTTAAAAGTGGATTGATGCAGAAGTGTCTTCCCTCCTTATCTTCTCAAACGCCCTCCACTTCTTAATAGCCCTCTGTGCAGGGGGATGCCCACCTCCACACTGCCTGTGGGAGCAGTCCCTGGTAGGTCCCCAGTATGGTGCTTATGTTACCTATTTGCAAAAGTAGGGGAAAGTTTAAGTTAGCCCCATACCTTGTGGTCATGTCTCAGCCCAGTTGTAACATTAATATAGGCTCAAATCCATAGAAAAAACCCCTGGGTCCCTGCTGAGGTGAAATTACCTTGAAAGGAGAAAGGTAGAGAAATCTTGCACAACACATCAAAATTGAACTGTTTCTGGCCCACATCCCCAGCAGCAGTCTCCTCATAAATTCATTTTACTTAAACAAATTAAAAGCCTTTAGCCCAGTTTTGAATATAGATCTTAGTGCAATGTACAGAACTGAGTACCTTGTAGGTATTTACAGAATATATTTAGTAACCAAATAAATCCTATTTCATTAGGACTAGAACGACATTTCACTTGGCTGGCTTTCACTCACAAACCTCTCTCTCGATCTTTCTTTATTTCTTCTCTTCCTGAAAAACCCATCTAACACTGATATTTTAGATTTTTCATTTAATTCTATTATGGAATCAGATAATTTGGCACTTCTTGTGCTTTTAACAACTTTTGTATATAAGATGTCAGTGACACCCAAAAGAGGCACCTCTGTTCTGCTGTTGGTGTTCTGATATTGGAGACTTATATATGCCCAAGTCAATATGACTCAGTGCAGGACATGCGTGTGTGAGACTGGCTGGATACTTTGTACATGGCCAAAATTTCTGCAGCTGATTAAAGAGACATCTCTTTTCCTTAATTTTTATTGATGCTGGGTAGGCACAATGTAGAGCTGAGTCTGGATGCAAGGCTGATTGCTGCTTTATCAACCCCATTCACAGATGGAAAATTGCCATTTGCTCTGTGCCATGTGGTGAAATCTGTGCAGATGCCACATCCATTTGAAAGGTAATTGACTATCTGTTGGATACATGGATTTGTCTTACTCTGAGGTGTTGCAGGCTTCTAAAACACAATATCCAGCCTTGGCTCACAGGAGCAGACGAGGTGTAGGGAGAGCAGTCAGGCCTGAGGAAAAAGCAGACAGCTTTTAGCTGATGTTTGGGCCTGGCTTTGCCACACTAAACATGGTTTGTTGAGTGAAGAGGACTGCAGGACAAAATGGGAGACAATTGTTCGTGAATGTCCAAAGCTATAAAAATCATGCAGTATGTTCACATGAGATGGTGAGATGTAGTGAAATAGCCCCTCCAGCTCAGGCTGTGAGCTGTTTCCTAATATATTTTGTATCCTGAAGGGCTTTTCTTGATTTTCTGAAACCTTCCTGAGAGGACTCACACACTTAAAATCTTGTAATGGCTTTTTCAGCAATAAGTAGCATTTTACAGTAAATATTTTACCCTTTGTAGTCAGTGAAACTGGTTGTTATGTGCAGCAGAGACACAGGAAAGGGAGTCACTCCTGATATGAGGGATCACTGGTTTCCAACTTTTCTTTCCAAAAATCCAGTGAAGGTGTTGACCATACTTTAGGAAATGTTGCAGATCCAAATCATATGTATTGCATTTGAACTCACAAATAATCAGCCGCTGTCCTTAGCTAGAGGTCAGTCAGCGTTCACATCAAGTTTAGATCACATTCCACCTCCTAGTAAATCTCTGGAAATAAATGTCATCTAGTCAGGCTACTCATCATCTACTCCAGGTTAGGCTACTATATGACAATGTCAATTGATATCTTAAAACTAATAGACTACCACTTTTTTCACTTTTGCCATTTAAAAAAAAAATGGACGTAACTAATCTGTACACAGTTTAACACCCTACAGTGTTGGTAGCAAACAAACTACATTCCTCTTTCTTTGTCTCACAGATAAATAGAAAACAGTCTTGAAATAGTTGCTTTAACAGAGAGGATTACAAATGGAACATCGTTGGACATTTTGTGACTATTCTACTGTTCTCAGCCATTATTATTTGCAGCAGAGTATTTCAGTTTTTATTTTTCTTCTGTTTGGGAATAGCTTGTTCTTGTAATTGATCCCTGCAGGGATTTTGTATCTCAAACTTCCTTTTTAAAGGATATTTCCAATTAGGCCAGCAGTATGTTTATATGCTGGGATAAAAGAAGCATGCCACTTTCAGTAGAATGAATCAACTTTTAGGTTGTGAAGAAAATGTTAAGGATGTCTAAGATCAAAGCTTTTAACCAAACTAACAAGAAAGCTTGTCACAAAGGAAAAAATATCTTTCTGCAGAGAAGAAAATCTTTGTTAGAATTTGGTCATAAATGTAAAGCCCTCAGTACACAGACTCCAAAGTCAAGATATGTTCATAATTTTTGGTTTAAATATACTGAGAAGAAATGCAGTGCCAAAACTAGGATTAAATGGTTTTTTTAGTGATATCTGTTATTTTTCTATGAAGAACCACAGTTAAAAATACAATTATATGCTGTGATGTCACATTTCTAATACTGGGGGGAAAGGCAAGTAGGAGTGAAGGGGTAGCAAAATTTATCAGATGCTGAGCATTTTGTCTGTGGGAATGCTAATAAAGAAAAACTCTTATTCATAACATTTTTTAAGGGCGAATATATTTTGCTTAAAATGAGTCATTGCTGCATTATTCTATTTTCATCATGTATATTTTTCACATATAAACCACATATAAACCCAATACATTTCCTTTTTAGTTGCCAAATATAGCCATGCTATAAGAGTACTATCAGCAGTTAGAGATAATTCCTATAAATAAACTGTTTTCTTCATTGTAAACAGTATGAACTCAGTAAAATTTTGTATTGACTTGCTGCAGTCAATAATAGCTGCATTCAAATGTCATTTACAGCACAAGACTGGAGTTTATAAAGTTGTCATTAATGTCGTAGTTTTATTGCTGCAAGCGTATTTTGCTAATTGTCTTCAGCATTGCTTTGCTTTAGTTTTAAAGATATGATGTATGAAATAGTACTGATATGACTGGAGTTTCAGTATTGCCTTTTAGTTACTTTTATTGATCATCCTTTACTTACTTCATTGAATTTGCAAAGGTTCTTTAAATAACTGCTCTCAAAAAATGAACCCTCAACATCTAGTAATTAAAATTAGTCTGTGGTCTAAACCTTTATCTTGACACACTAATTGAAGTATAACTCAGGGTAAGAACACCTGGTTTTATTGGATTGTTCCACCAGCTTGTTTCCAGATGCTGAATCATACCTCTGATGCAGGTCCTATCTGTGTAATCTGGATTTCTCATATTCACAGGAGACAAGTGAACTGCATTTCCCAGGATTACTGCTGTTTATGTGTGACTCATGCACGAGGGCTGTCGTTTGACTGAGCTGATGCAAAAGCAGAGCTTTCACCCTTCCGTAATCTCCTGCTGCCTGGGCAGCTGACATGTGGCCATACCAGCAGGAGAGCGGTGACACACCACCCGCAGTGCTGTGACACTCCATTCACACTCTTTGACTTCACCTAAGTAAGATGAAAAGTATCTCTGCCTTTCTGAGCTGACATCTCCTCTCACTCCCTCCTAGTTATCAAGCTGTGGCAAAGATAGGTTTTCAATAACTCCTCACTTCCACCAGTCAAATAAAATTATATATATTTTCTGATTACATTCCTCAGGTTTCCACAGCAATTTCAGCTCCAGTTGAGAGAAAAGAACAGACTCAGAATTAAAAATTTGAGGATGTGTGGGATTAAGAAATCATTAAGCACTGATCTTCATCAGTGGATATAGTCTAAAATGATAGTCCATAGATGTCCCTACTCATAGTACAGAAGTGTTTTAGCTCTCATTATCATCATTGTTAAGCTCTTATTTCAGTAGAGCTTCATGTCTCAGCCTGGCTATCCTCTGGCACAGGGTGTATCTGTGGATTTCAAAGCAACAGGACTTTTTTTTTTTGCTGGATGTAGTCTATGAGCAGTAAGTGTTCATTGGTGGGAACAATTTCTCAAATTACTGTTATTAGTACTTTTTGCATGAATGCAAGCAAACCATAATTGACTAAAAAAAGCCCTAAAGGAATAAAAGTATTTTTCATCGGAAATGAAAACTGACGAGCTCCTACAAGCACAAAAGGGCACAAAAATGTGATTCTTGTCAAAAGATGTTGTAAACCTTTTTTATTGGATATAAGAGACCTTCAGAAGATGAAAACTTTAAAACCTGTGATCACATTTTTATTGAGTTTCAGGTGTGAATGTTGTGAAGTAAGCCTTTTTCATTACAGTTGTTCCTGATACAAATAACATTTGAATTGGCAAGGTAAATATGTTCTCAGAGTCTATAATAGCAGAGAACAAGTCTTTAATTTCTCTAGTGCTGGATTCTTCCATTGCAATAATTTAGGTGCCAAATATATCTTTCTCTCAGAATAAACTTAAAAGCTATACATTTTTCTAGACTTGAAAAAACTTTAGATAGCTAAAACTCATTGGACCCTCTAGTCCATCTCTTTGCTAGTAGGAGTTTCTTTCTTATAGTACTTCTCACTTGCCACTTTCATCTGTTTAGGTTGTTTGCCAGTTTAGCATTTTAAGAACTTTCTTTAGAGCTTCAAATGTATCCTATAATCTAATAGTTCATGGTCCCAGATGTCATAGTATAGCCCTCAGCTGAAACCAGGACACCAGGAAATAATCTTCCCTTTGCTTGTATATAATTGAGTACCCTCCTAATAACCCTTAATAAAGTCCTTCCTTTCTTGGAGCTGCACTCTTGAGGGTTTTGCCCCTGCTCTCATCCTCTTCATTATTTCTGAGATACTTGTGCTTCATTGCTGTGAATAATTTATTTGAAGATGTAGGCACAACCTGTGAGAATAATATTGTTTCACTTATTCTGTTACAATTTCCAAAACTACTTGATGCCCCTCTACACTTTAAATATTTCTCCTGTACTTGTTATTTTGTTTAAACAATATGTTTCCTCACTCTTTTCCCATTAACTCAAGGACTTCTATTCCTCAAACGTTTGGTTTTTTTTTTTTCTTTAATCTTTAGTTATTTTGTAAGTATCTTGTACAGATTAAGGTGGCTGGACCAAAACTCTCCATTACACTGTGGTAAGACAGATGTATCTTTCAACCTTTCAGTATTCTCAATATGAAGTATCATAGAACTTTACTTAAGTCTGTGGGTCATAAAGATGTCTAAGGCGAACTGAAATTAATTTATAATTAAAAGGTAAAATCTTGTTTGGGTAAAAAAATAAATAATGTAATTTTCTTTTTCTGTTCATACGTCAGAACTTCAGAACCTCAGAAGAACTTTCTCCCTTAACTGCAATATATATTATTACTACTGCTGAAATAGCATGAGGCAAATAGCTCCCATGTAGGCTTAAAGTGTTAAGGATATCAAGTTCTGCAGAATCAATTTGAAACCTTTAGCCTGAAACCTATTCCTGCTTGAAATGTTTTCAGTTCACCTGTTAAAAAATTACTAAAATAAGATTAATTCAAATTAAAATAAACACATCAAAAGATGATGTCTCTCCAAAGTAATTTATTTTTGTAATTTCTCCAAAATTCAGCGTTAATATTATGAACTACTGAGTTCATTTGGATAGTTAATATTTCAAATGAATATGACTGTGAGGTATAGAACAATTGTAGAAAACCTTTTATCCTCAGAAGGATGATGTTTTTAATTCTTTTCCATTTCCCACCAATTTTCTTTTTCTATATACTCTGATTCTGTAGTCTCAGATTTGTAACTGATATTCCATTATGGAAGTCAAAATCAATAGCATGGACAATTTTTTTTCACATTGGCAATTGCACAGATATTTGCATAGTATTTTTTTCTGATCAGGACCAGTGGGTTTTCCAAAAGATGCTACTGGGAAACACCTTGGTAGTGCAGAGGGACTATCCATTGTTCCTGCACTGATACAGTAAAGAAGTTAATGCAGTATCCATTAGCAGTGACTGAGTATCCATTTTCTTTCTCCATTATTTTAGCCCTTGCCCACAATGTACTTGCTGCCTGGCATTTAGGATTCTGATTCATTAACAAATGGGAGAAAAGAACATTAATATTTCTAGTCAAATATGTTTTTCTATGAAATTCAGTTCCAAGCATCTGTCAAAGTAGTTTTGCTACATGTATACAGTACACAAGTGTGTGTGTTTTATATATAAAATATGCAAAAATACTTCTTTGATATCAAGAGTTTTCTAACTCAAATACTTAATATCTGGGATTGTATTCTGGCTCACTGGAAACTTCGAAGACAACTTTTTTTTTTTTTTTTCATGTAAAAGTACAGTTTCCAAGAAGTAGAAATATTTGCACTAAAACTTTCAGTAGAAGTATTGTCTTGGTAAAAATCCGTATGAAATTTTCAGGTAGATTTTACTCTGTAGGTGGTGACTTGATTTCATTTTTGTCTGAACTCAGTATGCCCTGGAAGTTTCTTGCCTCTGAATATTGAGACAGCTGTACTAGCCAGAAAACAAAATTGGAACTTGCAAACACTGCATGGCTTTATTGTCTGTGATATAGATGCAAAGTGCTGTAAGTCATTGCAGTCCACTAAAGGTGGGCCAGAATTAAATATCAGCATGTCAGAAATTCCTTCAGGAATAGAAAGTTCACATTTCACTTATGTCTGGTCTCTGGTTGTTTAATTGACATTGTTTCCTACAAGAGGAATTTGCAGGCAAAAATAAATCCCATATGCTGCTGTAATAGAAATATAAAGTATGTGTTGATTGAACTTTTTCCTAGAATTTTGTAAAGTGTCAGTAGCCATTTTTACTCCCTAACAACCATTGCACATACCTGTAGATTGCAGTCTGACAATTATTGTTATCAGGAAAAAAGCAGCCAAACTTGCTACATATGGCTGGTTCCATTTTGTGCCAGAGAATCCTGTGTGCAACCCCGCATGGCTGGAAAAGGTCTGAGAAGCTTCAGGGATTCTGCTGAAGTGCCCTTGGGGATCTCAGATGGAGATACAGAGGCAGAGGAAAAAGTAAATGAGAAACTGGCAGTAAACCAAGAGGCGTGTTCAAATGAAGGGGACTGACCACTCTCAGGACTTCTGCTGGAGCTTGGTTTATTTCTTCATTTCCAGTTAACATCCTTATCATTTGGCACTCTGTAAAAGCTCCTAGCCTTTATGCACAGGATCTCCATTACCACCCAGAAAATCCTTATCAGCTAGATTAGTATCCATGAAAAAATCTATCCCAGCGTAATTCCTAAGTTTATTCAAAATAGTAGGTATTTGGGGATTACAGGTTCTGCTTAGTATGCTACAGCTGGTGTAAAAAAATTAGGCACCTTGGGCAACTGCAAGCCTAAGTGTGAAGGACCAATTTGGGGATGTAAATTGCTTCTTTCTCAGAGTTGCTGAAATCTTATTTAAGGTTGTATTATTACTAATCTTGTACGGGCACTCAAGGCAGGAAGGACAGAAACTGCGAAAAGCTGCTATCTCCCTGTTTGTGCAGAGATGAGGTTCCAGCTGCTGCACTCCCTGAGTGAGATGTGTGTGATACCAGTGCAGAGAGAGGTACCAATCTCCTGGAAAGTAACAAGCTGAACAAAGCCTGTTGTTTCTCAGCAGCCAGTGAACCTCTTGTGCCAGAAAGCAAGTAAGGAATCTCAGTACAGCCTGCTTCCTTGGGAGGAGAGAGAGCTGTGTGCTACAGTCAATCACTCGTTACAGAGAATTTATTCCTCTAATTTAAGCACACAGAAAATGAATGAAAGCTGCAGTAGAAGTTCACTGATATATACACACACATATATGTATAGATATATACACACACAGTGTCGCTCACAGCATGGTTGTAGTTGGATGACTGCATGTAGTGGATCTTTAGAGTCTTTGATTTGTCTTCCTACATATTTCCCATTTCTCTTGTGTCTAACAAAAAATGTCTGTGAAAAAAAACTAAATCTGGTGTGTGTAAATAGTACAGGAAAATTGAGGGAGCCATAAGACAGTTGATAACCATTCTGTTCTTGTTTCACAAATATTCCATAATCACTGAGAAAACATTCTAATGGAAAGGTATTTGTGTGTTTGCACATGAGTACAGATACATGTATGTATTTCACATGCATGTCTTCACTCATAACTGATCTGCACAGCTTTGATAAACCTGTCTCTGGTAATAAACTGTTGTTAGAAGGACTTAAAGATGTGGTCTGAGAACAAAGAGACAGTCTTGCCAGCAGTCTCTGTAAATACACATATGCATTGTAGTGACATTGGTAGTAATAAATCCCATAATCCATATATCAAACTGTCCTCTGTTCACTCCTGTTATGAGGTACTTTTAACTTTCCAAAATCTATTCATTTAAGTAAGCTAGACTGTATGTGTTTGTATAAATGCATAAATATATGCACAATATATTGATCCCTGACAAGAATCAAAGTAGTGATCTGTTTGGTACATGGATACTGCCAAACTGGAAAACTGAAAGATAAATTTTGGTCACATACCAGTGCGGGGTTGCCTTGCAGTAGTGGGGTAACAGGAATACATCACTGAGGAAAAGATTTCCTCCTGGATATAAAGCAGAGCTCTAACACTGTGAGGTAGAGAGCTGGCAAGGTTGCCAAGTACGGATGAGCCAGGAATTCAAGGACCTGGGCAATTGCCCTTGATAGGAAATGTGTTCTGTCAAAGAAAAAAAAAGCCCTGCTGCAATATTTGCAGCATTAACTTACTGTAAAAGGTTAGCCATCTAATGCTTTGCTTTATTGAAAAACATGATCCATGACTTCTGTTATGATGCTTGTTATAATTCTGCTGGATTCTACGTTAAGATTTTCAATCTATATGAAATTATTTCTTATATTTGCTTGAAGAGAGTGGTTCAGTGTTTAGAGATACTAAAAAATTCAAGACAAATTAGCAATTCTTTGAGAGTTGAGGAAATGAAAAATTAATTATATAGACTCAGTGTTTTTGTAAATAATTAGCTATAGTCTTGACAATTAAATACATTTGGGGGTTTTTTTCTCCTTGAATAGATAAACTGAGGCACAAATCAATTAAAAGCCATGACCATAAAGTTTATATGAGTCTGCATTTTGATGTTCACCTTGAGCCATCTTTAATCTTCTAGACTTTCCATACACACAAGTCAATAGCTTAGGGTAAAAGCTTTGCTAGCCCCATTGAAAATTCTATCATGAGGAACTTAGTTTCAAAGCCTCTGTAAGAACTAAAAAAAATGTTGACTACTAAACTAAATGGGTGACCTGACTCTCAGCAGTGCTAGCAATGTCAGATGAGAGCACTCCCTTCTCCAAAGGCTATGTGGCAGAATCCCCTCGTTGTGGGATTTGGGAGTTTAGCTCTAAAATTATCACCTAACTTCTTTTTCCTTAAAAGCTGATGAATTGATCCTCCAAAACCCTTGGACTTTGTGAAAACCTCAGCTCCATCTAGTTATCTGAGGTTTTGAAATTTTGTTTTTAATTATAATCCAAATGAGAATGGTATGAGTGAGTATGAGATGCAGTTATGACACAATACTAGAATGCCATATACCACATGTTAATGGTTTCTAAAAACATACCAGTATAATTAGCATAACCTTGTATCTGATTCTGCCACCAGACAGTATTCCCATATTGTCTCTAATGGTTTACTCCTGTGTATTAAGACAGAGATTTCTTTCACATCTTTGGAGCATTGATGCTTTAATTCCTTTGGTGACAGTTCTTCTGTTTCTTCAGGTGGATCAAAAATGAATGCTATTGGATCAATTTTTCACTTCAGGCATGGAGACCATTTAGAGGACCAAGGGAAACACACTCTCTTGTAATTCAGTTTGTTCTCCTGAACCTCCTATGCGCCTTCTAGGTCAGTACTGCAGTAGTGCTTGATGGAAACAAAGTCTGATGCTTGATACAAGCCTTTTAAAAAAGACACTTAGAAAAACTCTACTTTGAACAATTTCTAATGAGATTGTACCTGCACCTCACCAGAGGAACAGATAATTTCACTTTTGTAAGCCTTACAAAGAGAGTTGGCCAGAAAGCTTCAGGTACAGAAATTTCCACTGCTAAATGCATTTTTCAGGAAATGGAAGACTTTCTCTGGAATCTAGCAATTCTGTTTACATCTTTTGGATGTAAAAGGATGTAAATGCATTATGTAGACTAATGATTAATTAACTACCGATATTTTTAAAATCTAAATATTTGAAACACTTAATGACATTATCAAAGTAAAGTCTTTTGACACTGAAATAGTTTTACTACATTGTTAATACAAAAACCTGCTTGGATTCCAAATAAAATAAAATAGAAAAAAGCCCCAAACCTGTCTGAATTTGAGCTATTGCCTTTTCATTCCAAGAAAAAAAAAATTTAAAAAGGAACATTTCTTTTGAGAAAAACTAGGGATTTTAACATGCCCAGTTTGGCCTGTCCTGAGCTGCTCCAAACATTCTAGCAAATGAGTCTTTTTCAAGGTTTCTCTGCTCAAAGTCACCATTTTTTTTACCATTTTTACACTGAAAAGTCCATATAGTTTTTGCAGTTTCATTAAGAATGCTGGGAAAAACTCTGCAATTGGAAAGTTGATTTTCAAACTATAGTTTTAGAAGTCCAGGTGCACTTTACGCTGCCTTTGCCTGAAGAAATGCATTAATTATTGCCTCAGGGATACCTGGAAACCAAATTTAGTTTCACTGAGCTAAGAAAATTACAACTATCTTTAGATGTAGCCAGTATTTTTCCATAGTTCATAGAGCTATTTTGAAGCTCTGCCATCAATCACAAAATTATATTTAAATTAGATTGTAGATTTTAAAAGCTTTGGTAGAAATAGGTAATACTGAGAGTCAGAGAGGAAAATATTTTCCATGCTGCGATCTGGAAGCAGCTGGACTTCCTGTAAGTTCAAGTCATTAATTTCATTGGCGCCATCAGTTACGTTAGACATGTAGGACCAATACCTTTCAGATAAACTATTGGAATTATGAGGGAGAGGTTTTTCATGGAATTTGAGAAAGCAGTTTTTGATTTGATATGATTTGTTGAATTCTATGTTTAGTATATCTGATCAACTATGCAATGGCTAAGGAGATCAATGGACCTCCACCAGGATCTGTGCAGTGTTTGTGTAAGAAGCAGCTGTATTTGGTTCAGGAGATCTCCTTCCATTTTCTGTTTTAAGCAAAGTGCCATCACATTGTCAGGAGAGGATGTGTCACAGAGGAATAGCTCCTTAGCATGTAAATGTTGGCTGGACTTTCATAGAGACTGATGCTGAAAGGGCAAAGTGATCCACAGACCATATTTGTTGTCAGGGCTGGTAAATGGTCAGTTTGGTCCTCAGCAAAAAGAATTAACTTTTTTATTCTTTGTTTCACAATTATGTTTTCCTTCTAGTATTCTTTTCTAGTCCTTAATGAACTACAGGAGATTAAGGGATTAAAAGCCCCAAAATAATAGCAATAAAAACCTACCACACACAACCCTAAAATAAAAAATACAGCTTATAAAATCTATTGAATGAGATTAGGATCAGTTATGCTGCAGGCTGATGGAAATATGCTAGGTTATGAATAGGGTTCTTCATGGAGTTTTTTTACCATTTTGGTGTGTGGGATAGAGTGTTCCTTTAGTTAGAGAAATAATATGTTACACCTTGCTGTTGGGAGCTTTGTGTAATGAACTTCCAACATTTTATAAAATGCTCAGATGAATGACAGTTGTAGAGCATAGTTTTAGCAGAATTTATTTCCTTGGAATCTTAAAAGCACCTGCATAAAAACAACATGTGAATCAATTAATTTTTGTTTAGTTTTAAAATTGCATAGCTTTACATTCAAGTTGCTTTATTTTTCAGGCTTATCAGTCATGACTACATGTGTAGTCTCTACAGGCAACATGTTCTCTACAGATATAGTAGACTTAGGCACATTAAATCCATAGTAGATTTATCCAGATTTAAGAACATGCATGCATGAAGAACACAGGGCAGCACAGGAGGTATTTGTAGGGCTGAGCTGCGGAGCACTGGGGAGCTAAAGGTTCCCCAGTGGTCCAGGTGATTTCCCGCACTCAGGTGTCACCCATCTAATCCCTGACTCCTACACATAGTTCAGAATTCAATGATCTCTATTTGTCCAGTGGTGAGTTGCTACAGAGCTAGTTGACCTCATCATTCTCTGACTGCAAAAAAAAATCTAGTGGATATATGCTGCCAGTTCTTTTAAAGTAAAAGCAAAAAAGCTGTTATGTATATCCCACATTCACTCAGATCTTGGCTTACCTATAATGTCCAATATCACCCAAGCATATAGAAAGTATACAGATCATTGTTTTCTTTCTGGGTAGTAAAAAAAGGAGAAAATACGGTGAACCATTTTGGTACCTTATATGTTTTATGCAATTTTGATGCAGTTTAGTAATTAATTTTTTAGAATCCATTCTATAAACTGCAGGTTAAACTTGCAGGGAAACAAACACTTCTTTACAGACAAGCATATTTGGAAATTGCTGCTTGCTGTTGAGTGCATTTTGAGTGAAAACATAAATGCTGTGCTTCATTTACTATGATCCAGACTTAGTATTGATTTTTCAGAAAAAAAAACCCACTTGAAAAATAATCATTCTTCACTCTTTTATACTTTCTGAACTTATTTGCCTCTGTGAGTTATTAGAATTATCATTAGTAAGAACAGTAGGGCATTATTCCAATTTTGCATGGATGGAAGTGAACTGTATGAAAAATGAGAGGTCAATAAAAATTTGTAGAAAAGTTGTATTAGCACAGATATAAAGAAACTCTGACATTTGGGTATATTTAGAAAAGGTTAGGGTGAAGATCTTATGGCAAACAGAAGAATAAAATGATGAAAAAGAGATCAGGACTGTTTGTTATTTAAAAGGCTACATCAAAATCTATTAAGAGCATGATAGTGCATGGCAGCCTGGAAGTGAAGAACATGAGTGGTCTAGCAGAAACCTCATAAGGACAGATAAGTCACTCCAAGAAGCTTTTGAGCACCTGGAACAGGCTTGCACCCAGAACCAGTGGGAGTGTCCCATGCAACTCCCTTGAAGGTTAAATTTCAGGCTTTATTGGTTAGCAGGAGGCACATACACAGAGAGAACTTGCAAAGCCCCATTAAAAAAGTGCAGATTTATTAATCCAGTTGATGGTGACCTTCTGCAACGCTGAATGATCTGAATTTCGCCTCTAGGTTTACTTGCACTGTGTCCACTACTGAAGATGAGCAAAGGCAGCAGACTCAGGGTCCTGTCTAGTGGCTGTTCTAATTAGGTGCGATAGCATCGCTCAAGACCTGGGAAAGTATCAGTATTCCACTTGGGTTTCTCAAATCAAACTTCACTTAGACATGCAAACTAAGGTTTGATATTTACCTGGCTTTAAGGAAAAGGTCAAATTAAATAGCTATTAGCTGTCTCCTATTAGCTTTAAAGAATTTTCTTCCAAAGGCATGAATATGTCTTTCAGAATAATTCACTTGGGGCTTGGACATTGCGATTAGGTAAATGGATTTTATACCCATTTATAAAAATAAGGGATTAAAGTGATCTACAGAATGGCACACCAGTGACTCCTTTTAAGAAGGAAGCCAAGTGTAGCCTACTTACTTCTCTAACCATGCAATATTGCATGCACAAGGACTCTGTGCTTCAGTGTATACAGGGGAAGATGTTTGAATGGGTATTTTCACTGGAAAGTGTTGCTTTATGAACTGGCTTTTACAACATCAGAGAAACCAAAATGTTGGTTATTCAGAAAATTCTTTATGTTAGAAGAAAAAAAACAACTTCCTAGAGAAAGAAAAACTTAGTTCCCATTCACTTTGAATATACACCTGTTAGAGAATTAAGTTGTCTGAATTTGCTTGCATTTCACTCCTATCAATTTAAGTATACATTGTAGTGAAATTATTTAATGGAGCAGTCTGTCTTGAAGAAACCTTCTAATAGAGAAATTATTTTTTTAACTTCCTGGTTTTGCAAAAAGACATTCCTATTTAATACTGATGTAGTTTTTGAAAAAAAGTTATGAGTTATGTTATATTGATATGTATCAGACTTTGGAAAGAAAAAGTACTTGATTCAGCCAGCAAAATGAATCAGAAATAAATATACCTATATATATATATATATATATAGTAAAGTGAAAGCCCCATGAATTCCTTCCTGAGTAACTACTAAAGGAGGCATCCCAAACTCCTGCCCAGTGTCCCTGTATACCGGTTATCCCCAAACATTTTGTTAGAAAAGCTGTTTTTCTCTTCACTTACCTGTTTGGATTATGACTGGTGCTCCCTGCCTTTGACTAGGCCAGAGGAAGGCATTGTAAGTGTAATCATCTGAGATTTGGTTACTCAGGTACACAGCTTCCAGATGTGATCTCTTGTTCTTCTGATTGGCTTGGTTTCTGGACAGAAGTTTCAATGAATAAATGAAGAAACCTAGCAAATACTGGCAGTCTCAAGTGAACTCTGACCTGCTGTGTTGTGGGGGCTGTTAGTGGGATATTACATTGTGGTATTTCCTGCACAGGATCCCAACCTGGCAGTGCACCTGGAAAAACTGCAGCCAGTGGAAAGCACAGTGAAGTTAGCACTTGGGAACCAGGCATTCTGGCACACACAGAGAGCAAAATCCCAGCCTTTCATATCCTGGGGTTAATGAGGGCTTGCAAATGTGGTAATAGCTCTAGATATTTTGTGTGCTGTCTCTGACCATGAGGTCCCTGTAAGCCACATCCCCATCATTCCCGAAAACTCTCCTGTACTAGAGACTGTAATATGGCTGGAGTGTAAATGTCTTCCAGTTTCCTCTTCTGATACAAGTATTTCTATTTCTTCTTCCATTATACGTTAGGGCCCCCCATTTCCAGCTGACCTTTCCATTGCCCATGCCAGCAAAGCTGCACATGTATTCATGGCTCCAGTTCCCCTTCCTCTAGTGGCCAAATTTTTTATTCCAAATTTAGTAATTGTAAGGCTTGGTTTATACTTGTTTCCTTTCTTTCTCTTTCCTCCTTTCTTTCTTAACTTACAAACTAAGAGAAATTAGAAGCTTTGCAAATGTGCTAAATTACTCAAATAGAAAAAAAGTTTAAATTGTGAACAGAGTGTGTTAAAATAAATTCAGTGTGAAATCTTGCAGTACTGGAATTAGGGGCAGTATTTCCAATTACACTGATATTTATTATTTCCCAACTCTCAGATTTTTACAAGCAAAGCACACATTTTTATTTCAACCTCTCAGAAAAGATTTTCCTCATTTTTGTGAAAGAAAAATCAAGTACTGATAAGTAGAGAGACTCTAGTGAAACATTGATTCATCTAGGTCCTATCATTTGAAAATTATTTTTAATAGCAAAAAATAGGTGGTATATTATCCCTTTTTGAATAAGGTCACAGGAGTGCAGCAGTAGAAACTCATTTCTGCTGACACTTTGCATCTCAGAAATTGTTCCTCTGGTTCACTAAGGAATCTTTTTGGTTTTTTATTTATTTGCCCTTGTCTGACACATTTTACCTCTACCGTGGCAGGAAAAGTCATTTCCTCCTGTGAGTAAATGACTGATAGAGGACAGATGAAAGGGCAGAAATGTGCAAGAGCCATCAAAACCTTCATTTTTGATTTTTTAATATGCTGCAGCTGTTGGCGTGGAGTGTTTCTCTTTCAGTTGAAAGCACAGCCAGCATGGGAATATTGATAGGTTTACATGAATCCTAAAGAGTCACAGCTTATTTGTATTCTCTAATAATGTAGCACTTGGAGGGTACTGCCTGCATGGGTGCATTTTCAACTAGAAAAATTGTGAAGCAGCAGTAAGGATTAGTGAAAGGGATTGATGGGGACACAGAGACATTTGGAAAAACAATCTCAGATCAAGACAGTCTACAGTGAGATTTAAGTACTAGTCTCTATTTCAAAAGCTAACGTAAACATTAATACATATCCAAGTGACTGTGATTCAGTATGGTCCCCCATGGATACATTTTGCCTTTTGAAAACCTTACCAGTTTTCTGGCAGCAATTAAGGTTCTGAAGTGTCAGTAGTTAAGTTAGTGTTACTTCCTTCAAAATCTTTGAATTCCTGTATAAATTTATAATTTATCAGTAACTTCATCAGAAATGCAGATAATCTTAATCTCTGAAATAAGGCCACATTTGCTGAGGTAAGATTTTTGGATTTTTGAAAAAGCTAGAGACACTGGATGTTAAATGCCTGTTCAAAGTTAATCGGTACTTTTCAGTAATGGATAAGTACACCAATGCTTTAATTTTCATATTTAGTTAGAAAATTTACATTTGGCATGCAATATTGAGAATGGCAGGGAAATCCTGCACCATTTTGTTGATAAATCCACAATACAGCAAAAAATATGGAAAATCC
>NW_008238373.1:1941035-1949932 GCF_000691975.1 Corvus brachyrhynchos | reverse complement strand
TGCACAGCTCAGTGTTGCCTGGCTAGTGCTACCAGTACTACATTGCAGGTGTTTGACCTCCTGGAGACCAAGGTTTTTCAAATGTTAACACAACATTAACATATTCACTTTCCTAATAGCATTGCTATATCCCGTGCCTTTAGTTCTCACTAAAATATGACTATCACTTTGAAGAAAAAAAGATAAGCCATTTGGGACGTGGAGTCCAGTCTTTTATGGTATTTCAGCATGAAGCCACTTGAGGAGCCACCTTGTTTCCTTCCACATGCCCTCTGCCCCCTGTATTTCAGGTCACACGGATAAATCCAGTGTATTTTCCTTGTGCCTATGGGTTTATTGAAATACCGTAAACTCCTCCTCTTTTAGCAACCACTGCCTCCCTGGTAGCAAGGAGTTGTTGAGGCTCCCAGCTACAGCCATTGACTGATACAAGGTTAGGCCTGGAAATGTATTTTTTTTCTTTTTCTCATCTGTCGTTTTTAATGTCTAAATACTTTATTGAGATTGAGTTCTCCCTGCCTTCTTTCTCTCATAAAATGATACTGAATCAGAGAGGTCCCATGCAATGACTACTTCAGGAGCAAGCATGGTGGATTTACTTCGTCTGAAGCAGCTGGAGTGGCAGAAAGCAGGACTTGACTCAGAAGCCCACGTGTTTATCTGCCATCACCTGGCTCTGGCTCACAGCTTCACTGGCTTTGCCATAATGCCTGGTCTCTTTGGAAACCTGTTTCTCTTTTTAGCTCTGTTCTTCATGCTGCTGTACCAAGCATCTGTGATCAGATCTCAGTCTCAGCTGAAATGGTATAAAAGTGATGTAAGTGGGTGAGGGATTTTATGTATTTATTTAACACAAAGTGTGGGTTTCCTGAAAGCCTGGGAGGCAGTGTGGCATCTTCCTTCGCTTCACTAAGATCATCACTGGCACTTTTGTTGTCAGACATATGAGAAATAAGACATTGATTTGTTTATAAGATATGCCAAAACAACTCTGTGCACTTGTCTTGTTCTGATATAAAATTCTGATGTTAACAGAACCCTTGTTCTTCTCTTCCTACTCTTTGAATCTATATTTCTGCCATGAAAAGCAAAAATTTAGGTTCTTAGAAAAGAGGCATTTCCCCAGACATTCTCAAGCAATTCTTTCTCTTGAGTGATTCATTGCTGAAGACGCTTTCTTCTGTAGAAGAGGGTTACAAGCCCCAGCGGTTCTTGACCTGTTCAGTCCTTTATACATGGACGCCTCTCCTGACTACATGTGTGGTTGTAACAGCCTTTCTTTTAGAGTAAGCCATGAGAGCACTGTAGGAAGAGAGAGAACTGATGACAGAGAATTGCTGCTCCAACTAATGGAAATGTCTTTTTCCTTCAAGTGATTTTGTTGCTACTTTCAGTTACAAGAATTGTTATCCCAAAAGGGAGGATTGCCTGCGTGCCTTCTCTGCTTTGCCTGCTGACTTCAGGTTCCCATAAGCAGTTGCAACATTGCATCATCATGCATCTTTTTACTGTATTTTATAATTTGTTTCCCTTTTATCACTATCTAGATTGGTTTTGTATGCGCAGTTTATGCTGACCATTGCACTCTTCCCCTAGTACTCCTGCCCTGGATGCAAACCCCAGCCACACCTCATTCTCTCCAAAGAACATACCCTAGCCCACAGGACAGTTTTTTAAGAACACAGTGACACTGCAGTACATGATTCTTGTGAATACAGGGAACCCGGTCATAAGTCCTGCAAACTGGGAATACTGAGTTTGAAATACCTCTGAGAGCTCTTGCTCAGGTCATGCAGGAGAATGACAGACAGAGTCTGCAGTGGCCTTTCTACAGTAAACCTTTAATCCTCCAAGAAATGGGTGGGAAGGTACCAATAGCAGCAACTGAGGTTGAAATTTGTCCTCTTCACTGATGTCCACCAGTAGAATTCCAAAATCATTTAATCTTCTCTGGAGTCTGTCCATGGCTTGCTGCAGACACTTACCTTATTAAGACTACTCAGACCTAGGAGCTTTTACCCACATGTATCCTTGCTTGACTGCCAAGAAAGATTAGAAGAACAACAAACAAAATACCCTCCTGAGTGGCAACGAAATAGAGAATTATTTTCTGATTTTAAAAAATAATTGGTCAGATAGACCCACAGCAGCCTAGAAGTACAGCTCACTGGCAAACCAAAGCATAAAAGTGGGGCAGCTGGAAGATACAGATGAATGGAAGGAAATAATGAAGCATTATTGCTTCTTTTTTGGGGCAATGGGACTTCATGAAAAGATGTGCAGCATGTGTCCCTGCTCTTAGTTCAAGCATTAAAATGCTTCTGACCTTTAAGAGCAGGAGTTATTTTTTTCTAAGTACAGATTCTCTTTCTTCTAGCTTTCCACTTCCTTTCTGGAAATAACATATTATACTTGCCATTTGAGCAACCCTATCAAAGCTAGGAGAAATATTTTCTTCTAATGTATGTCGGACTCCTGATTTTAAGTCTCTTGGTGATTATCCTAAATTGTAATGGGTTTGCAAAAATGCAGGCTTTTATAGGCTTGAAAGAGAAAATGCAAACAATCATAGGTCCTCTTTACCTTCTTATTTTAGAAGCAAAATCCTGTTAATTAGATAGCAACCTTTACAGCTAATGTAATTGTATCTCCATGTCTTTTACCATGTACAGAATGCATGAATCCTCAGAAACAGCAACAAGGAAGGACTGCAGAGTACCATGACTGTGTAAGCTAGATAGTGAATAGAAAAGTTGTAGTGTAATAGATGAAAATATAGTTGCTGAGTTTAAAAAAGGTCTTTTCTGTTGATAGAATGATTTTAAAATTTTAGAATCATGTAGAAAACCCTACAAAGATACAGTTCAAGATCCTTCATTTTACAAAGCTGCATATATGAAAGTTGAGGAATGCCTGTGATTTACTAAATTCAGCTTTGCACTACCCTTTCAAGGTAAGGTGATATTATTTTAAAGATCTGCATACATCACTCCTCCTGTAGTGTACGGAGATCCTGTGACAGAATTAGGAATACACTTGACTTCCACATTTAACTTTCTTAACCCTGAGTCCTTCGTTTTCCCTCCTCACCCTTGTGCCTCCTTTACTACAAACCTCCTACAACCATCAGACAAGAGGGTCTTAAAGAAATCGATACTCTGCTGTATAACTGCAGTGAATTGATGGAGCAGATCCATTTTGCACACAGAATAAAATCACTGCCTTGTGAATGTGTATTCTCTATACTAGCGCTGATTTTTTAAAACTGTAGTTCCCAATTACAGGAATATATTTCAAGTGGGCAGAAAAGGAGATAGTCAAGCAAACCTTAAATCTTAGTAGGAAGAAGATCCTGTAATGAGGGCTACCGAGAGGCATTTATGTAGAGTAACTAAAACCAAATTTTTCCTTAGTGCCTCCTCCCTTCTCTGTCAAGTCTATTTTCATTGGAGATGTCTCCATTTAGTGACATGCCCACTTGGGCATGTCTTTGCTCTGTAACTCAAAACCAAGAGAAACCCACAAACCCTGCAAACAAAGCCTGAGAAAGAAGCATAGCATTGGAGCATTATTCGATTACCTCTCTGCATCTCACTGAAGAACAATTGCTTGCATGCATTTAAAATCCACAGTGCCTGCCACCACCGATTTCCCAGAGACTTTACAAATTCCCGGCAGCATGCATAAAGGGATTGAAGTTTGGAATAGGCCATTTTGATTAATCTACAGAATTCCACTAGGACTTGCAGATGTTCTATTCCAGGAAAACAAACAAACAAACAAAAAAAAAAAACACAACAAAAAAAAGAATTTAACTTAAACTGCAGCAGAGAACACAGTTTTCTGCAATTTGGCTGCTAGTTTGATTTAGATCAGTACTTGAATAACATGCATTTACTTTAGCTGCTGTCCCTATCAAGGAATAGGGCCAAATATACATAAAATATGTATAATATAATTTATACAAACCAAATATATCACCTGGCTCTGGCTAAATTACAATTTAGTTTGTAATTTTTATGTGTGAGGCAAAGTCTTTATAAGAGACTGTTTAAGATTTTGTTGAAGTCCAGACTTTTGCTTCTGAATAACTATTGTGCCACCTAGTGAGTGTTAAACAGCACTTTTAAACAGATGGAAAGATTGACTTTAAACATACTGGTGAATAAAGAAGCAAAGTATTTATTAAAATATTTTGAGAGACATGTTGAAACAAAAATTATTTTCTCTCTTTTCCTGATTATCTACTAAGGTGTTCCAATGAGGTAAAAAATACTCCACAGCATAGCATTTTGTTTGCAATTGTATTAAAGAAACACAATACATCAAAAGGATGCACACAGAGCTCTTTACCTCCCCAGCAATACAACCATTTCAATAAATTATTAGCACAATTCATAATCTTATCAATATGAAAGGATATCCCCAGATCTCGGATGATAGGAGTTTCCATTCTGTAAAACCATTAAATAAATAAATAAACTGAAAATGTTCTTTTCTGACCAACTATGACAACTTTCACTTGGCACCAAGAAAAAATGCTTTAGCATGTTGTTATGATTGCATGTGTTAAGGCAATATTTGGACAAAATAATAAGCAGTGTTTTATGTTAAAATCATTACATTCTGACAAAGTTTCTCATAAAATTTCCTTTTCCATATAAATAGTTTGTGTGCAAAAAGCTATGTAGATTTCATTAGCCTGCAGCTATTTCTTAATGATTTTTCTCCTCTAGCTGAAACCTCTCAACAGGGTTGTGGGGTTTTTTTTCTTTCACTTTTTAAGTAAACCATCTGTCCAGTGTGGGAGGATTGGGTTTGCCACAGTAGATAGCAGTAATATTTCAGTCACCAAAGCCAATAACAATAAATTTCCCTTAATAGAGCATTTTCTAGAATTCTTCCCTTTATTGCATCTTATATTAAATTGCCACACTATCCTTCATCAACAACAAAAAAAAAAGCTAAAGTGGGTAATCTGCTCTTTTAGTACCTGCATGCAGGGCCATAGTTACAGTAGAAAACCTAGTGGTCAGCCATAGTTCAGTTTAGAAACATTTACATTCTCTGATACTGCAGGGAATTTTAAATTCATGTTGTTTAACACATTTAAATGATGCATATTAGAGATCTTTCATGTAACAGGACCTGACACCAGGTCAAAATGACATCAGGAGCAGAGACTTGGATAGCTCTATGCCAGACCTTGATGTAAACTTGAATATTTTTATGATTTTTGCCTCAATGAGCAATGGAATGGAGCTCATCTTCTTTCAGCACTTCTTGTTACAAAATATCTGAGATTCAGTTCTGAGCTGAGAGAAAATGAAATTAGTTTCCGTAGGTAAAAACCATACTGTTTTGAAAAGCAGAAAGCTGTGGTCTGAGGGGGCTTTTTTACACTTTGTTGTTTTTGTTTGGGCTATTTATTTTCCCTCCATGAAAAGTATTTCCAGAAAAAAAAAATTTCAATTTTTTCATTTCAAGGCTTGACAGACAGTTTGTCATTTCATTTTCTTCTTGCAGACAAATGAAATTGAAAAGATTGTGTCAGGTGTCAGGTGAGCTTCTTTAGAGCTCAGTTTCCAGGCTCTTTGAATTCTTTGATACTTGAAAAGTGTTTGTACTCTGTTCCAGTTTCCTCTGGAGGTATATTGTGTAGTGAGCAAACAGAAAAAGCAAAAGTTTATATTTGTTAAAAGCATAATCAATTTATTACTTCATTTTAAAGTAGTTCCTTTAAGATAGTAAAGAGGTCTGGTTATGAGGTTTTTTGTTCCCTGGAAAGGTTCTTAATGGCCAATATTCACCTTAAATATGGAATTTAAATGCATGCAAGTATTACTAAAAGTAGGGCAAGATGAGAAATATAGTAACATTTGTTCGCTTTATCTAGCATTGACAACAAGCTCTTCTCGATATCAAAATTCTCAAACATTATTATTTTTATAGAGGAGGATGCCATTTCAGTAAGAGGAGAAATCACTTACAAGGCTTGGGTTTTTTTTCTCTTTACACACTATTTTTCCATGTTGATTCAAGGTATTCTAGCATTTAACAACAGCTAGGAGAATGATATAATTAAGCCTAAGAGTTCCCATTACTTTATTTCACGTAGTCAATGTTTTAATGTGACTCTGAATATCTCATTGGGAGGATTATCTGTGGAGTCAATGGACAGCATTTCATAAAGAGAGAGCTGAAAATCTAGATCATGGCTCTGATCCAACATTATACTAATTAGGAAAATACTAATAAATCCCAGGTTTAAAAGTGCATATACAATAAAATATTGAAATGAAGTCTCTAAGATGGACAGATTTTATTCAAAGGAAAAAATATGCACTAGTCACAAATAGAGGAGATAATTGAATGGCATGTATTCTTCTTTAATTTAAATCTAATACCACATTTATATTCAGTGTAGTAATAAACCCTTTTTCCAAGCTTTCCTGTCCCCAGATACCTGCAAAGTCAGTTTGCAGTGGTTTGCTCAAAGTGAGTAAAACTCTCAGTATTTGTAATTCTTACTAACTTCAGGCTGCATGTCTGTTTCCTCCAATATCAATTAGACAGATAGGGTGTAATTCTAATAAATCTTGCTGGAACTGCCTGGAATTTAAATAATTTCCTCTCTTTATAGAATTGCACCTCATAGATTTAACTGAGCTCATAGTCAATATTTACTGTAATCTTAATTAGGCAAGAATTGATTTGCTCTGGTTTTCAAGCATTTGAAGAGTGTAGACATGTCCAAGCTCAGGCTTTTGAAGATTTCACTTAGTTCTGTATTAATTGTTTAGACAATAATCACTAAGTGCACTTGTCCAGGAAAGAAAAGTACCCTTCCTTCAGCAAGTCTGCTGCTTCTGTGAGAAACCTGCACTGCCCTGAAGCCATATCACAACTGAGATTAGCAGCTCATTTCTGAAACTTCTAGGAATCATTTTAGGGATTTCAAGATAGGATTATTTTGAAACTGAAAGTCGTGGTGTGAATGAGTATTGGGTCACTGAGTGAATAAATAATAAATAGTACAGAAACACTTATTCAGTAAATCTGTGAAAATCGCTGGCCTTTAACTATGCAGACTAGGATGGTTATAGATGGTATATTTGTAAAAAAAAAAAAAATGCAAGATAATTAAACAGGTTTTGTAATAAATTCAATCTTTAATGCAAGTCCTAAGTGAAAGAGATCAGAAATGCATATCTGGATTTTTGCACAGATGCAACGTCTGAGATTTTTCCTCTCTGGTCCTAATGGTAACACAGTATTTATTCTTATTTTCGAGGCCATGTAAATAAGCAGATGTTTCCACTGAAACCACTGGGCATGAAAATTCATTACTATTCAAAGTTACATTTCTATCATAATGCAAAAACCCCCAGTGAAGGGTTCATACTACAAGAGGTAAGGTGCTTGGAAGAGCAAATTCTGTAAATGCAAACAGAGCTTAAGCAATCAGGTGCCCAGAGAATGTTGCAGGTATGGCTGGGCTATATGAACATAAGTCTCTCAGTCCTAGTGAAGGAGATGGGAGATGTTTGGCAAAAGCTATCTGGCAAATTAAGGCATAGAAGGGGCTATTGCCATGGCCCAGCTTTAGACAGTGTATTTCCTGTCTGTGCCAGGTACACAGTCTTGAGTACTCCCGGTCTGGCATCCTTAGGTGTCCCAGCAGGAACAACTGAGGTAGCATCCCCTTGCCTCTGCCCCGCAGGAGGGATGCTCCCGTCTTCTGACTGCAGGGCTGCAAGGGAGATGAATCAGGTGCCTCATTAGTGCTGTGCATTAGGTTCTCTATACACTCTTCAAAGCAATGAAAACGACCCATATGATTAGAGAAATGAGTTCCTGATTTGCTCATGCTAGACCTCACACTAGCAGCAGAAAAAGAGTAAGCAAATAATGAGCAAATCTAATTCATTAATCACAAAAGTTATTTTAAAGCACTAGCATTTAATTTAGGTGATTTTAGTAAACAAAACATATTTGTGGATGAAGAATGGAAGAGCTTGGGTTGAAGTGTTACTGGGATATGTTTGACTGAACTTTATCTGTATCAAGTGGACAGCTAATTACAGTCTTCCCTTATAACAATATTTGGAATAATGTGACAAAATTATGTGTATATGTAGCTGCAGATATATGTGCATACACATAAGGGTATCTATACATATGTTTTCATCTGCAGCTATATATACATATACTTGTCACATTATATGTGACATACATTTGTATGTGGATATGTCTATGTGTACATGTATATGACAATCAGTCATTTGTTTTATCTACTGTGAATGTGCAAGACAGTTGTCAGGATTTTTGCTAGTGTGCTTGATTTCTGTGGTTCTGTATTATTCTGCAAAGAAGCAAAACTCTATTTAGTGTAATAGATTCAATATCAATTGAAGTTAGAATGGTAAATCTGAGGTTGTGTTCACTGATGATTACACTGTGCTTCCTGTTGTCACATAAACATTCATATGGAATCCTGTACTTTCTGCTACACTAACTTCTACTGGTATGAGCTACTATAAATGTAAAACTGTGAATGCTTTCATCTTCATTTTTTCCATTACAAGTTGTCTTGGTTTTGAAAGACAGGTGTCTGCTAAGGAAGGCAGAAGCCTCCCTTGAAGTGGCAGATGTAACCCCTTTCCCTCCGAGTTATTATAATTTTGAAAGCAAGGGCCTTTAGGCAAAGATGTGGGAAAATAGGAATAACAGTTCTTTACTATTATATATATAACCAATCAAACAAACAGCAATAACTCTGGCAGTAACAGCGAACAATCACAAACCCAGTGCCAGCCTTCTCGGCTGTCGGGCCCTTTCCCCTCGGGTGCAGTTCCGCTCGCAGCCGGCAGGGGCGCTGGCGGCTCCCGGTGAGC
>NW_008238373.1:1908229-1940659 GCF_000691975.1 Corvus brachyrhynchos | reverse complement strand
CCGGGTGGCAGACGAGATGTATCCAAAAGGGGAAACCCCCCGGAGGTCCACGCAGGCAGGGAGAGCACAGCTACAGCGCAGCGAAAGTTCGAAGCAGCAGCGGGGCAGGGCAGCCACAGCCCGGCCTCCAGCAGGGCAGGGAAAGCGGCTTTGGGATCCTGGCGTTGTTTCCAGCAGAAAGAAAAACGGCCGGAAAAAAAGACCAGCAGCTCCTTTCTCTGCAGCTTCTCTCTCTGGACGCTGAGAGGGAACTGAACCCACACCCAGGTGAAACAAAGGAGTAGCTAGGCCCACCCCACCCCCAATGGGCAACTCTTTTGTCTTCTATAAGTACAGCCATTTGTCCCCTAGCAACATGCATATGGGAAAAAATTCCTTTAACAGGAAAAAAAAAAACTAGGACTAAACTAAAACCCCAACACAAGTTTTTAAAATTCTTTATTGTATTTTGAAAAAAAACAACAAAAACAACAAAAACCCCCCCTCCATGTGCTGTGAAAAATTGTTATACATAATCTTGATAATAATCTTAAGAAGACTTTACAATTCAGATATATATTTTTATTTTACCAAATAATAGTTTTGGAACAAAGTATATGTGCTAGTTTAGGTAACTGTATTAAGCATTCTGAAGGCTTCCTTTCTCTGTGTTATAAAAGACTTTTATAAATCACTGCATGGAGCTCTCTGCTGTTTAGGCTAATGTGTGTATAAGAGCAATGCAGAAGAAAATGGAAAAATAAGGTAAGCAATTTTCTTGGCTCTGTAAACAGATGCAATGTGAAATTCTTCAGCCGTAAAGGCTTGCTAGTTTTGAGCTCACAGATTGCCAAGCCCATAGAGTGCCACCTCACTTCCCAGGAAGTGCTTCTTAGAGCCCTTTAAAGACAGCAAGAAAAATAGACTTCTTGAATAGGGAGGTTTAAGGAAAAGAGAAATTTTGGTAAAATGTGGAGTAGTCACAAAAGTATTTAAATATGAAATAAGCAGAGAGAAATTCAATGCACTGAAAATGTGTGACAGAACTGTTACTACTGTCTATTCTTGCTTTCTATTTACAGCAGTGTGCCATAAATTAGACTAGTCATGAAATTCAGGGTTTTAAATCTGGGTTATACCTATTTATTGAAATAATTGACCATTTCTGTAGATGCTTCCTACCCTTCCAGTTGGTCTTAGTGGGATATCTAATATGTCACTCCCTCTGGCTGGGCAGAGAGCAGAGGTGTGCTGGATGGATGTGTATGAAAGTCTGTATAGCCACTGCCTGTACTGGGCCTCTACTTTTCCTGAATAATCTTGGGAAGTGTGCATTGCGTCTGGTGGTCTCTGGCCTGTACCTTTCATAAGAACCTATTAAAAAGCAGAAACAAGAACAAAAAGACTCAAATCCACAGGGAATACCATTACTATGATCTTAGGTAAGCAATTATATATCCTTAGACTAAAAGGAGTTTCCTTTGCTACTCCCTGGCTTGAAGTTGTAATGGAGTATATCATACCAATGATTTGTAAATTCTTATAATAAAGATTATAAATAAAATAAATAAAATAAAAATATAAATTCCTATAATCATTTCACAGTTTGGTTGGTTTGCCTCACTCAGACAGTGCTGCACTGTTTGTTTTACCCAAGTATGTGTGGCTGCTTTCCCACTTGGTCACACATCTTTCTGTCTGAGCTTGGCTTGCTGGGCAGGTGCTGGTGGCTGCACTGTGAATCCCGCTGTCATCTCGTCAAGCCCAGGACACTCTTTTCCTGTAGCACTTCTTATACAGAAAGCAGAAACTTCATGGCAGCCCTAAAGGCAAGAAAATCCTGTTGTGCTGATCTGGTATGTTATAGTGGTGGGGGGGGGGGGGGTATTTTTTTTTTTTTTTTTTTTTTTTTTTTTTTTGTGCAGATGAACATATGATTAATACATTTTTTATTGAATTAAATTGTTCAATTACAGGAGCTTGTAGAAGAGGCAGAATAACAAAAGACTGTACTAATCATCTCACTAGTACTTCCATTTTATCAAATAGTTCAGTCAAAGTGAGTTTAGGGCTCCCTTTAATCCCTGCGGAGTTTAAAAAGCCGAGTTTCATATGTAGGATTGCATTGGACAGCAGGAGGTATGGAGAGATGTGGGTTGTTCTCAGTTTCTCCTCTTCCTCAGTTACTGGACTGCTATGGACTGTTTGGGTTTTCATTGAAACAATGACTTAGAAAAGTTACTTTGAAGTCCAGATGTGAAAGAACTGACCTGAGAAAGAGTGGTTCCAGCACTTCTTCAGTGTCTGAAAGACTGCAGCTGAATTATGATGTTCCCAGGACTCTTCATCATGAGTCTTTTGAAACATGGCATTTCTGAAAGGATTTATCGGTAAATTTACACTGAAACTCCATTTCAAAGTCTGCAATTAAACAGAATTCACAGTTGTTTTATGCACTTAGTAATAGATAGTGTGGCATTTACATATTAATTTTGCAAGATTATTTGTATCACTTATGTGGTATTTGTTTTGGACGTCCAAGGCTAACACTCAGATTAGTTCATGGTTGTGTTACACAATGAAAATAGGAATTACTACCAAACTGATAGCTATTTTTATTTCTTAGTATTACTGTTATTTTTACCATCCCTTCTAAGTGATATTGGTTTTCATTCTATGCATTGTAGTGGACATTTGATCTCCTTTATCAATATATTCTTCCTGGTCTGTTCTTGTGTATTAGAAGACACCAGCTTGTCTTTTTTAATGAAAAAGCAGCATAATTATATCATTGCCTGATGTACCTGTCAGACTTCTCAACAATTACTTGACTATGTTGGCTGCTACCTTACGAAGGTCTTAGAAATTTATGGCTGCAGAGCGGATGCTTTCTGGCTTTCATTCTCTGCTCTCTGTCCCTAGTGTGAATGAAGGAAGATCTGCACCCTATAACATTAATAATTTCTGGCATATATTTAGCAAATATCATTATTTGAGATGTCTCTCATACTATTCTGGTTTTGACCTCATCCTGTCTGACAGCTCTGGAAAAAATGCCTGCTTCCTAAATAAAACATTGCAAGAAGGATACTTTCCAGCAGTCCTGTCTTACCATTTTTCGTTTTAGAAGTTGAGCTGCTCTGAGTTTTCAATCATTCTATGAGGAAAAGACTTAAAATTTAACTATGTGATTTACCAGAGCAATATTTATTCATTATTATTGTGTTCGTATTCTATGTTATACAATGATGAATGCATTAAAAGTGGACTGAATTAGACCATAATATGGCATCTTCATTGTAACCTTGTGTTCCTATAAATCAAAAGAAACAATAATACCTCATTTACACTGGACATTAAAATAGGGGAGAGGGTTGTGTTAGTTATTGTGCATGAGTGAAGGAAAAGAATTGGTGATCTATTTATTGCATATGTCAAAGAAACTGCACCATTGAAAGTCACAGTGTCTTATGGCTTGGTAACAAAACCAAGTACAGTTCAAGGGAAAGCAGAATTTAGAAATTAATTAGAAAAACAGAACCAAACCTTCCTCTTTTGCATAAGTTTTTTTGTGTAAGACCAGTGTATTGTGATACGCATTATTATTTCATGCCATAATATATTGGCTCTGGAAGGACTCACATTTAGAAAACAAACAAACATAGACAGCATATTTTGCTCAACATTTACAGTCAATAATAGACTTTTTCATCAGAATCTTTGCTTTTGATGAAATAATTAATTTGTTACTATGGATCCAGTCAGCTGACTAGAGAAGCCAATGAAATAAGAGAAATGCAAATTCCTACTCTGAGCATGTTTTCATTTTATGTTAGTATTTGGGGAAAAGGATTAAAGCTTAGTTATTAATCCCTTTCATGCTTTTTCCCCTATTTTCCTAAAGTGTTTAATGATTGCTTTGACATACATCTGCCAAAGTTTTTTTTCCTGACTCTAGAGACCATACTTTCAAAGGAACTTTTACCGTGTGTTGCCCCCAAAGAAATTTTGATGTCATTAGATGTGCAAAATCCTTAGTCCCAGTATAAAAATGTGCATGAAAAAAATGAATAGTGGCATGTGCAAAAAGTGCTAATGAGAAGTTTTACTACTTGTATCAGATAGCTGAAAGGTAGATTAAAATGGGAAGAGCTTTGCAGCCCCACAGGTTAGAGTAGCTTGACATAATGAAATGATGCTGGCTTGTATCTCCATAGTTTAAGGAAAGGCAGAACAATATTTTTGTCTGTCATCAGCTATAGCTGGAGGTAGCAGAGGCTGGGATTCTGTTTTGCTAGAGCCACGATAGCACTGGGGACCAGTATTGATTGGAACTTGGAAGATTTGTGGTTTCATATGATTGGAACTTGGAAGATTTGTGGTTTCATATGATTGGAACTTAGTTTTTGAAGGCTCCAGGATAGTGGATCCAGCAGGGAGTGTTTTAATTCAGAGTTAGTCAAGGGGCATTTTAATACTACTGTGGGTTCAAATTCTCCTGGGATTTTGGTTCTTCTGTCATTGAATGTTTGTAAGGAAACACAATGTGATCAATACAAAGAGCTCAGATTAATCACAGTCTGGATATCACATACATGTTTGACTTGAAATGTGTCACAAGCAGCTTGGCTTTTTAAAGACATCTTTCAGAGTGCTAAAGTGATTTTATATACAAGTATGAGTGTAGGAGCTTTGGGTGGGTCGGACGGTTGGGACGGACGGAGACGAGAGATCTCTGAAGTCAGATCTTGGAACATGCGGTTTATTGCAAAGGGCGTGGGTACAGGGGCACTGCTTAGAGCTGCCAGCCGCAGCTCGAAGCATGCCCAAGAGAGCAAGAGTGTAAAAGTAAGAGCAAGTAGGTAAGAGTGGAGTAAGAGTGAGCGAAGAGGAGGTAAGTAAGAGAGTAAGCGGGTAAGGGAGTAAGTAGAGTGGATAGGTCGTGAAGTCCTGGTTACAATACAATAAATCATCTTCTGTACTGAATATTCTAATTTCCACTAACCAATCTAATACAAGATACAAATCCTATAGCATTTACATACAGCCTATAAGAATTGTTATATTACCATAGAGTGTTACATCTTAACTTCTAAAAACTACTCTTTGGACCCCTTCTGCTGAGCTAGTAGGGTCTGCTCTGACCCTTGGACCTGCCTGCAAGCAGAGGGTATTGTTCAATCAAAAGGGGATTACCTTCAGTCGGCCATACCGTTGTTTTCCAGTTGTTCAGTAACTAAGACTTGGTATCTCAAAGGTGGCCTTCATTTCGATGTCGCTTATAGTTTTCATATTCCCAAAATCTTTTGTCAGGCAATCATATTTATAAGGCTTTCCTGTTTCATCTTCCCCAACATATGAGGACTATTATTTATTTAACATCTTCACCTGTTCACTTGATTTTTGTTTGGTTTTTCTCTGCTGCAGACTATGTCAGACAGCCACAATGATC
Organism: Corvus brachyrhynchos; assembly: GCF_000691975.1. Lineage (NCBI taxonomy): Eukaryota > Metazoa > Chordata > Aves > Passeriformes > Corvidae > Corvus > Corvus brachyrhynchos. The sequence continues at coordinate 1,935,228 of NW_008238373.1, read as the reverse complement.
ATGCAAAATAACAGTTCATCCTCGCCCCTGTTTCCAAATGTGAGCTCGTTCTGGAAGAGAGATTCACGTGGACTGGGACTCCTTGATGAAGCAGCATCACTCATTGGCAGCTATGATTTCCCTCAGACCACAGAGAGTTTTCCCTTCTCCACTGTGGAATCAACAAACATGACCCTAAATGCCACAAGCAAAGACCCTCTGGGTGGACACACTGTCTGGCAAGTAGTTTTGATTGCTTTCCTCACTGGGATCCTTGCACTGGTGACCATCATAGGAAACATCTTAGTGATTGTTGCATTTAAGGTTAACAAACAACTGAAAACAGTCAACAACTACTTCTTGTTGAGCCTTGCTTGTGCAGATTTGATCATCGGTGTTCTTTCCATGAATCTTTATACCACATACATCATCATGGACCACTGGGCTTTGGGAAGCGTAGCCTGTGATCTTTGGCTCTCCATTGACTATGTCGCCAGTAATGCCTCTGTCATGAATCTCCTCGTTATAAGTTTTGACAGGTATTTTTCCATCACTAGGCCACTAACATACAGAGCCAAACGAACAACCAAAAGGGCTGGGGTGATGATTGGTTTAGCATGGATCGTCTCTTTTGTTCTTTGGGCCCCTGCCATCTTGTTTTGGCAGTATTTTGTTGGGGAGAGGACTGTGCCTCCTGATGAATGTTTCATCCAGTTTCTAACTGAACCTATCATCACTTTTGGCACTGCCATAGCTGCCTTTTATTTGCCAGTCACCATTATGAGTATTTTGTATTGGAGGATCTACAAGGAGACGGAGAAACGCACCAAAGAGTTAGCAGGGCTACAGGCTTCGGGCAGTGAAGCAGAGGCAGCACGCTTTGTACACCAGACCGGCAGCTCTCGGAGCTGCAGCAGCTATGAGTTGCAACGGCAGAGCATGAAACGCTCCACCCGAAAGAAATACAGACGCTGCCACTTCTGGCTCACAATGAAGAGCTGGGAACCCAACACAGATCAGGGGGACCAAGAGCATAGCAGCAGTGACAGCTGGAACAACAACGATGCTGCTGCCTCCCTTGAAAATTCAGCCTCCTCTGACGAAGAAGACATTGCTGCAGAGACCAGAGCCATCTATTCAATTGTGCTGAAGCTTCCTGGTCACAGTGCTATCCTCAATTCCACAAAACTACCCTCCTCAGAAGATTTGCATGAGTCAGGGGATGAACTGCAGAAATCCGACACAGAATCGAAGGAAAAGAAACCTAAAATGTTGCACCCTCCCAAAAGTGTTCAGGATGGTGGAAATTTCCAAAAGAGCTTTACTAAGCTTCCAGTTGAACCAGAGTCAGAAGAGACAACCACAGCTTCTGATGGCATCTCGTCGGTGACCAAGACGTCGACAGCCCTGCCCTTGTCCTTTAAGGAAGCAACCCTGGCAAAAAAGTTTGCCTTGAAGACCAGAAGTCAGATCACAAAACGAAAACGAATGTCACTTATCAAAGAAAAGAAAGCAGCACAGACACTCAGTGCCATTTTGTTTGCCTTCATCATTACCTGGACCCCATATAACATCATGGTTCTGGTGAACACCTTTTGCAGCTGTATCCCCAAAACTTTCTGGCACCTGGGGTATTGGCTTTGCTACATCAATAGCACAGTGAACCCCATGTGCTATGCACTGTGTAACAAAACATTCAGAAACACTTTCAAGATGCTGCTGCTGTGCCAGTGTGACAAACGAAAACGACGCAAACAGCAGTATCAGCAACGGCAGTCCGTCATTTTTCATAAGCGGATCCCTAGGGAGGCTTCATAGAATAGTATTTTTAAACAAGTAAAAAAATAACGAAGCAGGGATAGGATGGGATGGGATGGGATGGGATGGGATGGGATGGGATGGGATGGGATAGGACAGAACGAGATGGCACGGGACAGGGCAGGATAGTAAGGGATGGGACGGAATGGGTTAGGGTGGGGGGGTGGTTCCAGGGTGCTGTGATTCTATCATTTAAACATCAAGATGTGAAAGCAGCTGCCAGGCTTATTTATCTTTCAATAAATCCCGTTTAATATAAAAATCAATCCACATTAAGAAACTTCAACATTTTTACTAAGGAGTGAAAGGTTTAATAAAGTTTTCCTACAAATTTGCAAGAAGCTGTATAGCAATTATAAACCCATTACTGATCTGCCCAGCTCTTTGATTATAATTAACTCTGGGATCTCAGGTAAGCACATCTAGCTAGCCCAACTCTTCTTGGTCCAAGTAATCCAGCAACTTTCAATTCAAGTTACATACAGATGTAGCAAGCTAGCGAAACAGGATTATGAAATTATTTGAGACAATGTATAGGTTGGAAAATTGCTTGTTGTTGTCCAGGTAGAATTTCCTGTTTACTTCTCTTCTGGTATATTTTTAATTGTATCCCTGATTCCTGATTTCTGAGTATCTATGTGCAGCTGATGTTATATGTGTGTGAGTGTGTATGTATGTATAACATACATTCACACCTCTGAAATACACACATACCAGGAAAGAGGTGACCTATTGTTCTAGGTTTTACAGGGTCCCCCATCATGATTACATGTGATTGAAATATTTAAAAAGTCAAAAAATCATGTTATAAGTACATAGCTCATTATTTGCCACCTGAAACTCAATCTCTGGAATGAAAACATGGTGTTCACATTTGAAATGGAGAAAACCAAAACACAGCCTGTGAGCTGAACAGTTTACAGAGTTTTATAATGGGGTACATGCCCAGTAAAACCTTAATCTTGAGCACAGAGTCTCTCCTCAAAGTGATCATGCCTCTTTAAAAGATACAAAGGGGAAAGGAATTGAAGGCTACATTCAATGGAGGGAATGGGGAAGGGTATGAAGCTATCATCTTTGTAGGGCATAGGACGATGAGAAGCCACATCTGGGCTGCATGGTACTGATGTTCAAAGGGAGCTGCTCAGGAGCCAGGCAGGCGCAGCCATCAGCAGCAGCCCCATGTCCTGCCCCAGCCCCAGCCCCGTGTCCTGCCGGGGAGGCTGCATCGCTGTCCAAGCACACGCGGCCCCTGCAACACCTTGTCCTGAGCTGCACCGTGTGGATGCACCGCCCTTCTCAGAGCCAGCTCAGATCCTGTGTGCAGTACCTGTATCGCTTCCGATGAAAGTTCAAGTTGTCATTTTCTGACAAAAGTTGGTGGAGCCCTGCTGCTAGTACTGTCTGCCCAGGTGATCTTCAGATGCAAGTGATTGGTTTAAAAGAAATGCTTTATTTTTGCACATGAAGGATGCTCACTAAAAAGTGTTTCTTTTCCACAACCTGTTTTAACAATCATCAGGAGAAGCGCACCTAAATCCGTTTGACGCCAGGTTATTCGGTGGTGTGAAAAATGTGATATTGCCAATTTGTAACCTGGCAATTTTTGATAAAGACAATTTTTAAAGGGCTTTAATATTTATAGTTTAGACATGACCAGTATTTCCTGGTATTTGTGATGTGGTCTGCACCAAACATGATTTATAAAAGTCAGAGGTCCCCTGGGGAAAGGATTGTACTTTAAACTGTTGCTCTAAATCTGATTTAGTTACTTGTTGAAAGATTATTTTGTATTCTCCTTTGAACTGACCAAAACTTTTTTTTTTTTATTGCTTAAACTCTTATTTTGCTGAAAATAAAACAAGTATCTTATTTTACAAAGGGGCATCAGTGTTGTGAACACAGAACTGATGTTAAAGCTGCTTTTGTATTCAGTGTGAGATGGTGTTTACAGATGATTTTGACAACAGTGGAAATATATTAAATGGTGTCTGTGTATCTGAACTATTTAATTTTGTGTTATGTTCATATGAAGAAATATTTATACATATTTCACCGAATGTTTTATTTAATGTTGATAAATATTGCTCTTCAGTCTTCAGCTGTAGTGTCCTTTTAAAGTGATTCATAAAGGTCTGCTTGAGAAATGAATAGACTATACCTATCTTTCTTGTCATTAAAACGAATTCTCTTTTGTATGAGTTGTTTAAAATGTCTACCCTAAAGTAATCTCATAAATTATATTGAAATTCTACTGCAAGTACAATTCTAGTATAAAACATAAAAAAAGTTGAGCTTCATCTGTAAGTCACAAGTGCATTTTGAACTAAAGATACCAGAATTGTTTTGCTAGTTTGCTAGCCACATACAAAGGCACCCATATTGCAAAGAGAATTAATGACCTTTATTTATGGAAAGAAGCATATATTTGAAATATATTCATTACTCAAGTTGACCTAACAAATGTTTTAGCATTTAAATATATATCTATATCTATATATATTGCCATATTATTATATTCTGATATCTAGAGTAGTGCTGTGCCCCTAATACACAAAATGTGAGAGCATGTAAGGAAGCAAGAATTCATCGGGGGATTTATGGTATATTAATATTGATTTTACAATGGGAAACTATTATTTTTATTGAAGTTAAGCTTCCTTGAAAGCATCTGTCACCACTGTTTACATAATAGGAAGAGTTAAATCCTTGGATTGTTTTAACAGAGAAATAAACAACCTGTCTTTTAATGTGTGAACAGGCTTTAAAATGTTATTTACAGGCATCATAAAATGTGTATGTATACACATATAGTAGCATAGATCAATTTAGTTATTATTTATTTAATGGACTATGCACTATAAAATATTAAGAATTTGGCTGTGTTACAAGTACAGTGGGCATAAATTAATTTGTATTTTATATGTTTCTGTTTTTGCTTTAAACCCATGCACACACAAAAAATTCAGCTGTATGCACTAGTGGATATATTATTTATGAACACAGGTGCACACAATAGGTTGCAGAAGAAGAACACTGCCAGACCAATGACACAGCATTACTTTTAAGAAGTACAAATGATGTAATATTTCATCTGTTTTGAGGAAAATTAAGTCAGAAACACAGTAGAAAGCATCATTCTGATGGCAGACAAACAGTTCAGTCCCATTAACTCTCCTCACAGCTCTGAAAGCTGGCTTTTCAGAGACCAGTCTCCGTTAATTGCAATAATACAAGATTAGACTCCATATAAAGAGCACCAAAAAGGTTAGAAGCAATAGCCAGACAGGAGCCATTGGGTAGTCTGGAGAAAGCTTTGAATAGACCCCAATCAGTGTCAGCCTCTGAACAGGCAACAAAATACATTATAATATACATTTGGCTTTTTCAGTGTAAATCTGTGATAGAAGTTTATTACTTCTGTAGTGGTATAGGCAGTGAGAAATATCTGATCTGAAGATCCAAGGGCAGGGGTCATGGTGCATGAAGCACTTTTTTCTACTCCTGCGCAACACACTTTCAAAAAAGGTAAACTGCAAATCAGTCTGGCACTGTTCTAAAGCTAAACAAATGTAGGAAAGGCCTGAGTAGTTCCCAGGATCTAAGACTGTGGATCTGTGTAACCTAAACAATAAAGGGCCTGAAGGGTTCTGGCAGTGAAAATATGCACACAGATACTCTGAGAGAGCTGGTGACACTTCTAAATTACGTAAAATTTCATTTTCTTATTTTGCTGTCTTGATTATTATATTTCTTTACTTATTCTGCAAGAATATTCTAGAAAGTCTTGGTTCATTATCAACCGTATATATCTAAGAAGTGAGGAGAGGTCCCAAAGTATACTTGCTTTGCCTCTACAGAATGCAAATATCAAAGTGAAAGGAAGATTTTATCTTTTTTTCCCTAATCAGCAGCATCAATAATTTTAAAGATACAGTTATCATCATGCTACCCTATATACAGTAGGGATGGTCAGGCAGTGTCATGCTATTTATAAACTGCTTTTCAGTTGCCCCTTAGCCATCTGACTATTTATGCATCCCTATTCAAAATTATATTTGAGATTCTAAACCCTCATTTTCCTCCAGATAGCTCCTAAAGTCTTATGCTAAAATATGGTCTACAAGCCTGTCTTGTTATCAGGCATTTTTTTCTTTTCACAATCTCAATATGCAAAGTTATCTGCTCTTACACTATCAAAAGACACTTGACTAACTTCAGTTGTATACTGGTGAGGTCTGATACTTTAATTTCTAAAGATGTATGAAACATATCAAAAAGAACTGGAGAAGACCAGGTCCTTACTGGCAGAAATGGTCTGTGCCACAAGTGGTTTGTTCACCAAGCCTGACCTGTCCCTAAGGATGTTCTCCCAAACCCCCACTAGCTTGAACTTCACCCAGTTCATGAAACATCATGCATTTTAATGCATTTGGAAATTTAAAAAAATCCATACATATTCATTGTGGTAGTTCTGAATATTCTTTGACCCATACAAATCTACTGTCCCTATTCACTACCTGCTTCCAGCCTCTGTGATTTTCTATTTTATATATTCTTTTTATCTTTTAAGTATTTTCCCATTCAGATACCACTGCACTGGCTTCTGGGAGCAGGTCAAAGTGATACATATTTTTAGGTTGCTTCTTGTTAGCCTGAAGGGTATGTAGAGATGTCTGGTGGAGCTGAGGTGTTCATAATGATGGCTGCCTTCTGACTCATGCACTGCACTCCCATGATACGCAAGCACTTCTGTTTGGAAGCTTAGCTAGACCGTGCATTACATTCAGGTTTTCATGGAATTGAAAACTTCATTTAATTAGGATGTTCTTCCTTGTAGCAGGCATAGATCATTTATAGCATCTGCACTTACCAGCTTCTTTGGGCTGCCAGAAAGATATTGGGCAAAATGTTAATTTTTAATGTCTGATACTTGGGTATTTTTGTACTTCAGCTTTTAAAGTAAGGCAGACGTAATACAGTCATGCTATTTGTTGAGAACAAGTTGAGTATGAATAGGAGTTGTACACTGTGTTTATTTCATTTCATACACCATGGCACTGCAACTGGCTGAGAGTGAGCATCACAGCATTTGATGTCACTGACAGTTCTTCACAATCCTAACTGGCAAACTCATTACCTATGCTGTACTGGCATTCGGGACTTTGGCTGCTCTTCACCACTCACACTGCACATTCAAAATATAACATAGATTTTAATTTTTTTTCTTGAGAAATATCATTGTAGTTATTTCCGCATACATTCCTAGATGTGCTTGAGGATGTTTTGCTTAATTTTAGATATTACATTGGCTCAAGAGAGCCTATTCCTGTCAGGGATCATTTAATGGAAGGAGCACAGGTAACATGGGAAAACATTAAGATAAGTGCTACTTATTTCATGGCCTCTTCCACCATGTATTGTATGGTGTGCATATTGCACTTATACATCTCCATGCACTATGTATATCTCAGAAGGAGAACATACGTGTTAGTCTGCTGTGCATGTACATACAGAGAGATGTACCACATCTAGAGCAATGTTTACAGATGTATATACAAACTTACGCTGAAATTGTCAGCCATGGTAAACATTGCCTTTGATGCCTCATCAGCTGTAACTGGACAGTGAAACTGTGTTTAAGTCTCCTCTGCTTATCTGCAAGAAAACTTTCTACATCTTTCCTTAGTGCATATTTTTACAATTGCATTGTCCTTATTTCTGGATGTGGTGTTTTCAGTGTATTGAGCTGGCTTTTCCTGCATTACCCAAAATATAGAAATGCATGAACACATTTCATTTCCTAAGCTATTGCACCAATGCTGCACTAGGTTTAACTCCATTATATTAACCAAACTCATGCTGCCTCTTTTTCAAATAAGAAAAAGGCCACTTAAGAGTAGCTTCTATCTAGGTTCATGTAAGAGAAACTCCTATGTCCATGTGAACATCACTGCCAGTTTCTCAAAGTTGAAAGAGAAATCCAGTCATTATGAAAACATTTTGAGGCAAATGTCACAAACATATAAAGGCAAAATAAGGCAAGTCACCAATCCAAATTCTTTGAGGTAAGACCAGCACTCCATCCATTAGAAGAGGAAAAAAATTACGATCCTCCCTCATCCCATCCTATTGCTCTGCCCTTTCTGTTGCGTGGTATAATGCTTTTCATTTGCCAGTCCCATGGGTGAAATTATGTAGGCTTTAAAAACCTTGTTTGCCTGATAGGACTTAAAAATATGCAGTATATCTAGATCATTCACCCTCTTCTGGGTTTTTAAACAATAAATCCTTGACTGTGTGATGCTGGCTTAAGGGAATGTCTTATGAAAATGATGATAAAACCATTCAATCTAACGGTGGTGAGGAGAGGTAACTTTCTTCCAAGATAGTGAAGCTATAAAATTTATGTGACTTGGCAGAAAGTGTGGAAAAAACCCCAAGGCATTTAAAGGCTTTATAAATGTGCACATCCTCCTTGCATAAGGGTGAATAAACACTTGTAAACAGTGCCCAAAAAAGTTCAGTGTATGAATGACTCTCTAAGCCAAAAGCACGCGTCAGCATCAGCTACGCTGTTAGCAAAGCAGCCTGACACTCCACTCAGGCCTCTGCAGAGATCCAGATTATAGCACTCTAGGACTAATTAACCAGACCTTAATATGTAAGCAGGGCTTGTTTGTCTGGGTGCATATGCATTTTCCAGGCTATTGATGGGAGATTCTTACTTGCTGCAGGACCAAAGTTACTTAGTGCACTTTCTGGAATGAAAAGACTTCTGAAATGATCTGGTAATTATCACTCAACCATGCCTAACAATCAGAAAAGCACAGGATATTGTTGTGCCAAGAGAACTTAAATGGATTTTTCAATTCATTCATAGAGGCAGAGTTAATTTACTTAAAACACTCAAAAGATCTGAAAAATATTATGCTATCATGGATATAAAGGCCCTGGACAAGAATCTGATTCCTTATGTGGCTTTAAAACAACCAGACTTCTTGAGCCTGTTTTTCTTCTGGATTGAAGTCTTTGGGTAACAAAGCAACTGTAGTCACTCCTGAAATACTACCTAGTCTAGAGATGCCAAAAGGATGAGGAAATGGTCAAATGGCCTTCATTAATTTGTGCCTAATGTGCCCACATTAAGAATTATTGTTACCATTGTGGCACAGACTAATTAACACCATGGGGCAAAAGAAATAAACCAATTTGCTTTGAACCCTCCACAGTGCTGCACTCTGCTTTGTGCAGATACATCACAAGAAATAGACCTGTGCTGTATTTCCTGATGCTCAGTACTTTTCTCCACACATTACTTTTATCCTTCACATAGATCATTCCCCTCCTATTGAACATACCTATCTCATATACCTACTGAATATACCTACTGAATACCCTCAGCCATCAATATAGAAATATGACTTTCCTTTGCATCTGCAAAGCTATATGAAATCAGATATAGCTGGAGTTAATCAGCATTTATCCTCCTTTGGCATGGTTTTTTCTGATTCAGAAATACATTCCATTTGGTTGCCTCATATTGCCGTTAATTATGTTCATTTTAGAAGTGATGTTAGGACCAAAACTTTCCACTCTTCAGGCTGTAGAAGTACATCTGAGTAAATGTTTCGTTCCTTTGTTCAAAATGAGTGTGATTTCCTGACCATAGGGTAATCTGAGCAAAATCCTTGTGTAAAGGATAGTACAGCTTCTGTGTCCTGCTCTGCCCAAGCACTTCACTGAATATGATGGAAGGTCCTTTCAGACTTGTTTTCAAAACAGTACAGCTACATTACGTAGCTGCATATTTCTCCTGCTGTGAGACAGGAAGGATCAGCATGAAAAATGCAAGACAATCTTAAACTGATATGCACAGGTGCCACTTCTGGTTTTGTTTTATTTTGGTTTTTAGTCTCTGCAATGTATATTGACTGACACAGAATCCAGCATTAAAGGTAAAATGTAAAAAATAAGGATGGACAGCTGCTCTTGAAAGGAAGCTGCATAGGGATGGATCACTGAAGGCCATGTACTAAGTGCACACAAGAGCACTTAAAAGCCTGAATTCATTGCTTTCCAAAAGAAGTAAGAAAGTGATAAATATAATGTGAAGTTTTGTAGTTGTAAGCTGTAGATGTTAGAAGATGTCACTGAAGGAGATGTAATTTTTTTTATATGAATTATCCCTGGGTTTCTAGAGGTGTCCCTTCACCCAGTTGCCTCTTAACCCAATTCCTCCTGCCTCAAAGCTGACCAGCAGTCATGGGACTTCTGCCTCACAGGAAGCCGGAACTGAGCTCCTGCCCCTGCCACCCCACAGCAGGAAGGGTGTGTGCTGCACCAGTCAAGTTCTTACAAGAAAGAGCCATAAGCTTCCTGCTTCTATGTGGAGATAGCGGGTATTTTTGTGATAGAAATAGAGATAACATTGCAGGAATCTGATGAACATATTTTATGTGTTTCCTGATATGTTCCTATTACTTGAAAGCTTTCAGGTCTGCTAGTTATAGAGCAAAACAAGTCCCAGAGACAATATCTGAATACACACATTTAAGGCTTGAAAATGTTAAAAAAATTGACTTTTGCCTGTTGCTTTCTGATTTTGAAATATTTGGAGAAGTTGCATGCAGTAATTAAGCAGCTCATAAATATGTTTCATGAAAAGGAATTTGTAATTTTACTCCTTATGAAACTGATTTTCTTCAGTAAAACCAGTGGAGCTGAATGTACTGTAAATTCATAAAATAACAGGAAACAGTAGAAAGGAGACACTCACCTTCTGCTGTGTAAAAAGACAGTGCTTGAGCTTTCACTCAAAGTCTGGTTTCTATTGCTCTGGTCACAGCTACCCATTCAGGTACTCTACAAAATATTAACATTTTTTAAATTATTGGCGAAGTTGATCTTTTTTTGTTGACACCTACCTTACTCTGCGGCAATCTTTCTGCTGAGTAATTAAATTCTATGTCTTGGTAAACTCTTAGAAAGAATAATTGGCGCTAGCTCATATTGACAGTAGTTTGCAAAACACTAGCATGGGATAATGATGAAGAGCAATCGTTTTCCTTGGCTTCAGTGTTTTAGAGGAACCTTCCCTTTTGCAGCTAATAAAAATGAGAGTAAGAGAAGGTGTACTGAGAGAGGCTGAAATGCTTTGTTCTCCCCTCTGGAATGACTGCCAGCATTGCAGTCCTGAGGGCAGAAGGTGGATGGCTGTGTGTTGGTAGAAAAATCAATACATTGGTCTAGGTCAAGTGTCCTATGAGAGCTCACATTTCTCCTTTCACCACATGGGTATCAGCCCAAAATGTGTTGTCAAAACTTGGCTCCCACTGAACTATCACAGTGGAACATTGTGCTCTTAAGAGATTTTCTCCTGCCAAGATGCTTTAACATCTTTTTTTTTTTGCCTTTTCTTTTTCTTTTTTTTAAACTCTCCACATAAAACTAATCCGGTGGCACCTTCCCGTGTGGAAATTTCCTTGCAAATATATTATTGTAATCTACAAATGACTTTTACCCTGTATGCCCCTGATAACAATTGCATTAATATAAGCAGATAAACTCATTTCTTTAGTTGCTGCTCATAGAGTGGCTTGCTAGTTAAGATAAAAAGCAAATTATGGGATATAAAAGACATATCTGATTGTACAGTAATACACTGTGTGCCAAGCAGTTGTTGAGGTAAGGTTTACATAACTGCTAGATGTTGCTTGAACTTTTGAGACATATTTCCATGTTCTCTTTTCCTCTCGAGAGCCAAAACAAGGGCAGAACACAGAACAAGCAATTAAGAGAAATGTAATTGTTTTGATTGAAGTAATTTGAGATTAGAAGTTGCAAGAGGGGTAAACAATCTAGAAAGTGTTTTGAAGCCTTCATCATGTAGATGCTTTCCTTTGGGGAAACTGTCCTTCCCTTCACTATGGGAGGATTCCCTTTAGATGCAGATCTGTAGAAGGAAATTTTGACTCCATTAATATACTACAATATTCTTTGACTGCTCTTAATCCACTTAATGACCCAGTCTGTTGCTCAGTGAATTTGCTCTGTGCTCTCTTCGCAGTGGTGAAAAACAGCCTTTTCCAAGGGCTGATTCAAGCCCAGCTCCAGCTGATGGAAAGGCTCCCTCTGTGCTTCTGAAATGAATATTTTTCCCCAGATGAGCAGGAGGCAGCCAGGCCCCTGCACCATAGTGTGGGGCTGGACTGTGTAGCCTCCCATCAGCATTACAGACTTCCACTTCTGTACCCCCCACCTTGCACTCCCTAGGTAAGAGCCTGCAAAGAAATTTTCTTGGAAAACATAGATCAAACAGAGCAAGCCATCCCCAGCCATTTTCATACCTACATATATATATGTGTGTGTGTATATATATATCTCCTTCCAGTTCCCGTCCTCCTTCCTGCTGCCCAGTGACAGCATATTCACACAACAAAAACTGTGGCTTCTAAAATAATTTCCAGCTGAATTGTAGACTTCAGTGGTCTTTATTACCAATAACGTTAGAGAAAAATGGAAATGAGGAATTACACAGCTCTGCCCTATTTATGACTCCTTTTCTTCCTTTCTCATTTAAATGATGTACACAGAACATTTATTTGTTTGGAGGAAAGATTGTGGCTTACTGGTGCAGCATTCTGATAAGATATTTTAACTCATTCAGAGAAGAGAAAATTCAGTCTCACAAATAGACATCTTGAATTTCTTTTTTATTTCTTACCAAATTTATTGCAGGCAGTTTAAGACCCACCTCTGCACAAGTGTCTTCCTGTGTTTTTGACAATTGAGCAATTGTGTCACATGTGCCAGTTTGTTCAAATTTTCTTTATCTGTTTTCTCACTAATGGTTTCTGAATTATCAAGCCTTTGCCTTTTTGATGGTGCACAGAGTCTGTTTGCAGCAGCTTTAGTTTAAGTTATTGGGAGTGATCCAGCTGCAGTACGAATTTCCTGCACCTTACCTTATTTTACAGCTTGAATTAGACCCTTGGCATTCTCAATTATCACATACTCAGCAGCCAATGAGTTTTGGCCAATTCTTTTAATCTTCATAATATTTAATATAGTAATCATGTGCATATAATTGAGGTTTTAAAAATACAAATCCATAATCCATCCCATTACTTCAAAGTACCATACAAAATATATTTTCCTATTAGTTGTGGAAGGAAATATGTCAGTGCATAGCCATGACTAGCTATGTAGTCTGTAATGACATCTAATACAAAACAGATATTCTTCAAATAATTCATTAAATAATTTGACCTAATTCATCCTGGCTAAACAGACTTAGTTTAGCTCAACCCTGCTGTTAATCTTTCTTCAAAATTCTCATTAGCATCAATGGAAATTCTAGAAAGAGCAGATAAATCAGTCTCTCATTATAGGACAGATAAATAACACTTTGGGTTTATATTTCTAGCTAACAAATGTAATCAAATTACTTAAAATATAAACACTCAAAGCCTGTTCTGTGCCCTCAGGGAACCCCTTTATCCCACTGCAGTAAAGCTGCATATAGCAGGATATATTCCACTAATACAGTCAAAAATATATGGGTGTATAAGACTAAACATCTTTAAAAAATCATACTGTAAATGATGTGATTGAGTGAAACTGTATGTATACTTTTAAGTCTTCAGAATAGTTGAAGTTTTAACTTATTTCAAATTTTTAAGTTGAAATCTATTCATATTTGGGAATTTTGTACAACCTTGTAAAGTTAAATACTATGTCACTGTAATTTATTTTTGTTGTCATATATTGACACATGCTCATTTATATATGAAGTGTACTGTTTATCAATTGCTTCTAAGGCAGCAATAAAAACATGAAAGTTGTTCTCATTTTCCTGTCACAGCTGTCATTTATATCCAGTACATTATTTAAATAATTGTAATTCTGTTGCTTACCTAAACACATAGTGTCCTGCATTCTTAACTATGTGTCTTCCAGTTCTCAGTGAACACATGGGCTATTCTTGCTTGTACTGTGAAAATTTGGGGATACACTTTGCAGAAGTCCTGGAAAGAGATTGCTGCTTCAGTGCATCACTCCAAGAGGACATCAGAAAGTGAAGGGGAACAAAAAGTCGGAACTCCTTCTCTTTTCCTACAAAGTTTGGTTTTACTTTTTAACTGAAAGGTTTCCACGTGATACCATGTGTATCAGCACTCCAGGCTCTCTGGAGTGTGGGGCATTCAGACCTCTTACAACAATGAATGTGGGTAGAAGTTGCAGAGCACCTTAAAAAAATCAGTCCCACTGTTGAGATTTGATTCCGTAAAATAGCTCTTCTCCAGTTTCCCTTCATCCTGAAGTAAAGGCTTTAAAACTATCCTCCACAAACACAACCTGTAGAGGTCTTAAGTACTTTCTTCACCTTGTACACTATGGGATGTACCTGCAAATTCACAGCCATTTGGAGTGGTTGCACATGTCCAGCTTTTTCCTTGGTCCAACCCAAAGGCCAGGTGTGTAACAAGGTGCAAGTATATGTTCCATACATCAAGGACCATTGGTTACTATGGAATACAATAATCTAGAGACATTTGTGTCATATCTACAGCCACTATGAAACAGAGGGCATGGGAGAAATGAACTTAACTGGAGGGGTTTCCTACAGTGATTAAACTTCTTTTTCTCCTTGCTGATCTGAGGAACATAAATGTAAAGGGAGCTCGAAACAATCAGTGTCACTTTATGTGATGTTCTCTGCAATAAAGTGCTAGAGGAAATAGGTAAAATACAAGAAGACAAAGACAAGGGCCTGGACATTGACCACACATAATAGAAAAGGGAAACAAATGTTGTGAAATGGGTTTGTTTGCTTTTTATGGTTACTGCAAAGGTGGATTATTTTCTTGTTATATGTAATTTGGCATCTGCTTGTGTCATGAGCCTTTCTTTTTCATCACTATCAAATTTCACCTGTTCATTTTCCTTCCTTTTGTTACAGGATGGAATAGATTTTTTGTCACCCTTTCAGGAATGACTGTGAACTGTGGATCACAGAATAACTCAAGCAGCTGGAGCACAGCTGGATGCAGTGAGCAGCTGAGGGTGCCACTCCTCCAGCCCCAGCCGGCTGATCTACAGTGGGCTGCTTGTGACAGGCTCAGGAGGGAGATGAGCGGCACCACACACTCCCAGTTACAGCTGAAAGTGGTAACTCTCCACCCAGATTAGGAATGCCTTCACAGCTGATACAAACTGACCTATTTATGCTGTAAGAGATGAAATAAAGAGTGGGGGTAAGGAGAAGGGAATCTGTGTTTTTCCTGTAGTGCTTTGTGTGGCTGACATGGGCTGGTAACTTTGGTTGGCACAGTCTAAGAGAAGGCCTGGCTATTGGAATGACAGTAGTGAAAGACCTGTCTTGAAAAGTCTTGTTGCTGCATTCAAAGGTCAGTTGCTTCAAGTTAGGCTAAAGCAGTTATAGGTTAAAATCCTGGATTAAAGTTTCAAAGGTGCTTTTAAGCAGTTCTAAAGAAACTCTGGGTTGGGACTAGAGTAAACTCCTGATGTGTGTACCTTGAAATTGTATAGTCCAACTGATGCTCAGAAGCTCAAATAAAAGTCCTTATGAAGCTACTTATTCCAAATTCTCTGAACATCCTCAAAAAAAGTCTGTACACTGCTTTGACCATAGCAGTGTTGCCTGTGGGAACTTAGTGGAAAAACAGGGAAAAATGAGACGTGGATATAACTGTTAACAAGAGTGATCTACTAAGCGCAGAGAGAAGGATGATACAGAGCAACTACAGGTGTGTGGATATTTGTGGTTTTACTATGTTTTTCATTATTCAGAATTATTGTAGCTGTATAGTCCAAAAATGAGTCTGAGCCCGCTGCCTTGCTTTTGCGGCTGTGTGTTCTTTGCCAGCATCTTCCCTTGTGAGAATAAACACCATTATTTTGTTGAAATGGAGGGAAGGGGGAAAAGAAGAAAGGATGTTGCATGGAAGAAAATAATCTCAGGCTTTTGCAAATTTCATTTTAAGAAATACCAGCAGATTCAGCAGCTGTTCTTTGACTTAATTTGTAATGAAATTAATTTTTCCTAGTTCTCAAGCCTAAGTCTGATTCCTCCTGAATAGGCATATATTTTGCTTCAGTGATTTGCAAGAGTAATAGCACATATAGAATATCTAGCCCTTCACATCCTGGTTATCTTTAGGGAAATAAGGAGAATGACCAGATAGCAGATGGTTGGTTGAGATGGAATATCTCCAATGGTAAGAACTATTTAATTGTAATAAAAATTAACTGCAAAGATCTAGGAAATGCACAAGGAGACCAGGTCTACTACATCACAGATTTTCTGTTACAGAAAGCAAAAGAAAGTAACATTTTGTCTTCAGTCGTCTGAGCATTCTCATAACTTTGAGTGGTGTGAATTCTCTATCTGTCAATACAGGGTGTTGTTAACCTTGTTTTGAATGCCTTTTTCAGAGGAGACCAAAAAGGAAAGGAACTGCAAAAGCAGTCTCTCAGCTGCTGCAGAGTAGTGCATGGAACACCAGTGAGGCTCAGTGAGTGGTCTAACAACAGCTGACTTATAGTTGCTGGTAGTTCCTTGTCAGAAGACTTACTTAGAGCTGCCTGACTGGCAGATCATCTAATCTACATGTGATCACTTTCTTCAACAATTCCTTCATATTGTAGATATTCACCATTTTAATGACATACTAATACATTTTTAAAAACTTTAAAACCTGGCTTCCAGCTATTGTCTATTAACAACAGCCCAGTACTACACCACAGAATGGTTAAAGCAATGGATTAGACAAGTTTTGGGTAAGTTAAATTTGCTTTCAGTTCATCTACTATTTTTGGGAAGTGACAGAAACAGGGCACAATTATTTTATAAACCTGGGATACTTTGAGCTAACTGAGCTGAAGACAGGACAGCCAAAAGTTAGGGGAGGTGAGGGAAGTTAAATTTAACAGGAATAGTTTAATCCTGAAAAGTTTTGGCTTCTTTCCTGCTATGTGAAGGTGCCTAGGGAGATTCTTGATGGATTCGATTCTGAAGCTGCTTTTAAGCGAGGACAGTGACTCCAAATAGGCAAGGTAAAATTAAAGCCCAAGAATCAGAGGCTGTGATACTTTGCTACACAAGGGATGCCTGCCAGCTCTGATGGCACACAAAGCACAGAGAGGTCTGGCTCTTCAGCTGAGCCCATTCTCTTGCAAGGAGGGGACTGGGTTATGTTGACATTTTTTGTCATCAGTGACAAGTGTGTCAGATGGGAGGAGCATTATATGCCATACAAGGACATAATCTCTGATTGTGTATGTATGAAGACTATACAGACCATTATTCTGTCATAAGGAACAACACAGATAACATCACAACTGATAAATGTGTGCAACACCTGGCAATAGAGCACACCCTATCAGCACCTCCTTACAGAGCACAGCAACTGCAACTCTTCTTACATGCTTTAGAATGATTATCACTAGTAAATGGTTTGTTGCTTCTGGTTTAGCTTTTGTGGGACATGTAATACTAGAGTCAAGAATTATCCAAAGTGAGGAGGTAAGTGATTAATCATTCAAGACAGTCAAGGAGCAAAGGCTGTGAAGCTCCAGATGATGTTGAAGAGAGTATCAGTAGGAATGAATATTAGAAGCATTGATTTCTTCTATTGCCAATGAGGAAAGCTTGAAAATAACTGAACCAAATGACTTGGCTGGCAGTAGGAAGGTTCTGTTTGGGATCATGATGTAGCTTTAAATTCAGTAAGTGCACACCCATAAATTCCAGCTAAAATCCACAAGGATGTTCAAAGACCTGAGGATGTAAAGATGCGATATTTAGTGATGTATTAAGTATTGCTTATAAGAGTAGAAGTTGTTTCGGGTGAGTTTCATCTGGGCTGTTACACAATGACTCATCTAATGTAGATATCTAATTATGGCCCTCATGAAAGAAGGTGTTTGTCTCAATCACCTATAGTCATCTCAACAATTAGCTCAGAATAATATTTCTGTTGCAGGTATTTCAAATTAAAAGTTAGGATTCATCTTGCCATTCCCCCCTAGTTGTAGGGGGGAAACATCACCACATAAAAAGAACAGGAGCATTTTCCCATCAGTTTGTTTTCTTACGTCATTGTTGCCGATACTTCATAGACACAAATAAGCCTGGTGTATGAGGTCAGTGGTTGCTTGCTCCAGGAAAGCCCTAGATTGAAAGCTAGATGGCTTCAATAAGGTGTCAGTGTGCTCAAGCACATCCATAAGCCCTGCTGGTTGTATACTTGCTTTCAAATCAGACCTTGCTCACATCTAGCCAGCTTGGTTAGATGAAGTGAAGGTAGGTCATCCAGCAGTGGGCTGTGTGCTCCCCAGTTGTAGTGCTTCACACAGGTTTCTCTGGAAACTCCTATTCCACTTTTGGCATCCCTGTGTTAGGTAAAACACTTAGGTACACTCAAGCCTAAATTACAATTTTGAAGTGTCCTGTGTATGTGCAAGTAGAACACACAGAGTTATACAAGATTACAAACTCTGTTTTCAATTACACCTGTGAGATACAAATTTGATCATTCCCAAAGTTTGGCTCATGTTAAGCTCTGAGGATTTGGTGTGACACTAATTGTAAGAAGAGGATAAGGCTAATTACAGCAAAGTAAACTGACCTAGTAAGAGAAACCAGATCCTTTAATCCTGTAAACATACAGATCAGTTAATTGCTAACACAGTTGGTACCAATTGCTCCCTCCCTTGTGGAGGGAGAGGCAGACAGCTATGTAGTCTCAAAGACTGTTCCAGTTTCACAGATAACATCTCACAGAAGTGAAGCAGCTTGCCCGGGATTCTAAACCAAGTTGGTGGCTGTAGCCCCGTATGCCAGCTCGGGGAGAACCCAATGAGGTGCATGCTCTGGCTCTTTGGGTTTTGTACAAAAGATGTTTTGTGCAGAAGGAAATAAGAGGTCCTAGCTGGAGAAAAGTGAGTGGGGAAGAAGTAGTTTTTCACACCAAGAAACATACTGACCAAAACTATGTTGGAGCTCCTACCGCTAAAATCACTGAGCAGGGCTGCAGCTGTCAGTACCAAGCAACCCCAGAAGGAAATAGGAAATCAGAGGATGCAGCTCTGGAGAAATTCAGAGCTGTTATCCATGCATCTGGAGAAGGCAGTACTCAGTAAAATGGGCTTTTGGACTTGGGGGTCTGTGTGGTCCCAACAGCAGCTTTAGCCTGCAGAAATGTTGCACAGCAAAGGTGAAGAGTCAGTGCTTTGACCTTCTAAGAAAAAAGAAAGCAAAGGAAAATGTATATTGATTATTAGAGAGAAGGTGAAAGACTACCTTTAAAAACACTCTTGATCTTGGACTCTTGCTTATACAGAAGGCAAGAACTTGTAGTTTGCTCAGAACACAAAAAAATCAGGTATCGACCAGAATTAGTCTCTGCAGTATTGAGCTCAGAAAGGCTAGTGGCCAGATAAGCATGGTTTTCCGCCTGAACTTATACATTGTGTTTAACTATTCATTCCTCTCTGTAAATGTTTACTTTTAGCTTTAGAATGTTTACTTACAATGCATTCTTTGGGCATAGGTGTTGTGGACTTCTTTGTGTTAATATTACCACAATGGCAAGAGACAGTGCATTTTTCTGTTTTGTTTTTGTATGATTAACAGAGAGCAGCAAAAAATTAAAACAAAAATATTCAATTTTTAATTGTACTTTTAAACTCCTTTTTGTATGCAAATATATATATATATATATGAGGGTTTTATTGCAGGGTAACTCCAAAGGCTGTGGTAACATTTAGTGCATGTCAGTATTTATTAAGGCTGGGCACTCCTACTCACAAAGCATTAGCCACCTCATTACACATGCATTAAGAGAACAGGTTTTGGTAAGAGACAGCATCACATGCCTTCCTTGATAAATGGCATGTGCCTTGAGAAAAGTCCTGTCAGATATGGGAAATGTATGGCAGATGTCTGGGAGCTGCTCTGTGAGCAGCCTGGTGCTGCTGATTAAAATTCCACTAAATTGTATTAGCAAGTTGGTTTGCTATTGCCAACAAGAAATGAAATCTTTCAGAATCAGACACCTATGATAATATCCAGAGCAGCAGTGTTTATATGTGACAGGGCAGAGGAGCTATTCCATTTCAATAAGGAAGAAATATACGCAAGCATCGTGGCAGCCAAGGTCTGACCTTACAGAAACACTGACAACCAGTAATGTAAGCAGGCTTCCTCTGAACATTTTGGGAAGAATGGTAGCAAGTGAAGGCAAGCTGTGTAATTTGCACACCCTGTTTGCAGTTATGCCTATGCACCACAGTAAAAGCATTTGCTTATTAACAGCACAACAGAGATAAGAATTTGGCTGTGGGACTCAAGTGGAGACCTCTGCAAGCAGCCACAGGGAAAGGATGGCATGACAAGGAGAGTGTGCTGAGTTTCACAAAAGCCTCCCAGCAGCCATGAGTGAGGCAGTGGGGACTGTCTGCCTTGTCTGATAAGGCACAATGCCTTAAATAAACTTAAATCAAAATAATGCTCTTGTCAATCTATAGTAGCACTATCTTTACAAAACTCAATAGTGAGAGAATTAAAGCACTGTGCCATTTTTTTTCAATCCCTGAGGCTAGAAGAGTTGGCTTAAAGCAGAGTCATCTACTGGTTAGCACAATATTCTAAGGTAACAGTTGGAAACATGTCACTTTAATTGTACTCCTGAAACTGAATCCCTCCATTTTTAATGGAATTACACTGCAGACTCTGTCCCCACTTCCCATGTTACATGATTACATTGAAATCTTTTGCTACCTGCATCTTGAAATATTTGATCTTCATGGATTAAGGAATCTTAGCCCCTTCTGCATAGAAACCCCTGCAACATTTCTGGGGGAGACTTCTCTTCATGGGGTAATGCAAAGAGATGCTGATTCATGATCTATTTCAAGGTTCAGTGCTTCTTATTATTCCAGCAGTGCCCAGCTGTGAGCTCAGTTGTTGACTAGATGCCCTCAGTATATTCCAGGTTCAGATTTGAGGGAATAAAACAGAACTTGCTGCACAATTCTGATAATTTGAAATTGTAATCTTAAAAGAAGTCAAGTGCAGAAAACGTCTTTTCATGTACTCAGAAAAAACATTATTTTCCTCTACTTTGATCAGGGGATTTTATTATTATTTTTCAGAGTATGGATATTGTAGCCATGACAACAGTGGGTGCCTAGATGAAAAGTGTGGAGATGCAACAGACATGTCAGAAATACATTATTTGATGTGATAGAAGAGTCCTTCAAGACCTTTGAGTCACAAAACTAAAGTCCCTTAGAGGGTATGTTAGCTCATATTATTTTCAATGAAAGAGGGGCAGGGTAAGCTCCACAGCAAATGAATGGAAAAAAATCCCCAAACCTTTATTCCATCCCTGTCTGCATTCCACTTTCTAGGATCTCGACTGGTACATTCGCATTACAGCGCTTAAAAAATAGAAGTGAGATTTTTCTTTCCATCTTAAAATAGCAAATAATTTTAAAATTTCAGTTTCAATTAAATGTAACAACACAAATATTTTTGCAAAAACCCTAATAGGAAGGAGGGAAGGAAGGTCTGTTCCCTCTGCCCCTAGCTAGATATCCACTCAGCCAGAATTTAGGACTGAGGACAAAGGGACCCCATCAATTTCAGTGGGAATCTTTCTCTTGTGTTCAGTCCTTACTGGTTCTGGCCCTCAAGCTGTATTCCCCTATACCTGGAATCAGAATACAGGCCTTCTAAAGTGTTCCCAGCTCCTGGGAGCCTTAGCAGGTTTCCTGATTTAGCCCCATGTACCCTCATGTGCATATTAGGGTAGGACACCTGCAGGTAAGTGCCACACTGTCAGAACAATGAGGTACGTTTTGGGTTACTTACAAACTTCTGATGCCATTGCCACATTACTTGGGGGCTCATCCAGGAGGGGATCCCTTGGCTGACTTGATTGCAAATCCTTCTGTAAATCCAGAGCATAGACACAGCACACCTCATTTTCCATCCATCACAAAGAGATGCACATTTTTATCTCTCCCCTGTGAGCAAGCTCACAAACAGAGCATACAACACTGTGTCCATGGTGTAGGTTCAAAGTAAGGTTGACACTGAAGCTGTGGTTTGGTTTGCATTCAAAACCAAGGTACAACGTGCAAGTGTGCTTATTTGCAATGGAATTAACTCCATTGTGAACGATGGAAGCCTCAGCCTCTATACCCATGGCAAAGGAGCCTGGCAGTTCCTTATGCCTTTGCCTACCCATATGATCCACAAATAAAGAGTTGCACATTTGCCCCTTCTTACTGCATGCAATGCTTGAGCTGCAGCACAGCATAAATGCTGCCAAGCATCAAATGATCTCAGAGCCCTAAGCCCTGGGGAAGGCGATTGCTTTGTCACTGGGTTTGTGTTGCCTCTCCACACCGACCACATGACGCTTTTCCAGCAGTGTTGTTTTCTCTGTCTTACCTTGTTTCAAAAAGTGTTCCAGGGCTCTCAGGGAACTTGTGATCAACTGAGACAAAGTGATCAAAGCCTGAATGAGGAAGTTCCTAAGGTACTCTATGGTCAGAAAATGTGGTTTTTGTACAAGATTACAATAAAGCAAATTTTCATGCTTTGTGCTTGGAGACTAAAGAGGTAAAGTCAGTCATTTTTCACTATTGCAAGACCTAGTATGTTCCTTGCAGTGGTTGTAGGGATGATTTGTTCAGTCCAATACTTAGTCCAAACACTTTCCATTGCAAGTGATCCACAAAATGTCAGAATTAAATAACCATTAATTTTGTAGGCTTTAGCATGAAAATAAACTTTAAAAAAAGATGGATTTGCTCAAATACAACAAAATCTGTAAAGTACTAGGCAAACATAAATCCATATATATTTTATAATTTAGGAGATGATTCTTTACATGCAAGCCAACAGTGCCATCCACTGATTTTTTGTATGTTTTCACACAGATATTCTTCAAGATGTTCTAAAACAACAGGTGATCCTAAAAGCGTTTTTAAGGATGCTTGCCTAAAAGGAAAGAATCCTCTTGAACAGATCAACAAATAGTAAAGAAAAAAGCCTGTTTCATGGTGTGGTTGGATTTTTAATGGCTTAGTTCCTTATATCTGCAGGAAGCTGACCTGTATTAGTTAGACACTTCCTCATACCTTCCAAAAATTCCAATATCAAGAAAAAGTCTAAAGGTCAGATGGACCTGTTAGTACTGTTTATGAAATATTAGCCCTTATTCATTTATCAAAGGACCTAAATTTGCACTAGTATCATGCATGACTCTTTCAACTTGTTACATACTCTAGAGGGGACCCAGAAATCTGTACAAAATGAATCCTCTGAAAAAATCTGTTAATTCACTCTCTCTCTGAGGGGAAAGTGTTTTGATCCAGGATATACAGTCAGTTTCCACACTACAAATGGAAAGGTCATGCATTAGCACTCCCAGAATTAGGGACTTTTAAAAATATTTATGTATAGTTTAAGGAAGCCAGGATGTAGGAAAAATTATTTACTTAACACTTTGGTTTTTAAGCCTTTGATGTTTGTGTTTTTAAATTGTGTTCTGTAGCTGTTACATGCTGGAATCCTGTTTATTTTTGTTTGTTTGCCTTTTGATTGCTTACATAAAGGTGCCAATTACCACATAAGTATTTGAGATGCAGATCTATTTTTCTGTGGTCAATCATATTTGTTGTAACTGGTCTTCTCAAGCATCACTTCTTAATTGCCTTTTGGAAGTTTGGTAACTTTCTATGTTGTTCAGATAAACATGTTTTATATGCCATAGTAATAAATGTGAGCATCCTAAAACTGACATAAAAGTAAAATTTTTTAATATTCTACAAAGAAATGATGTTAGAATAATATTGAGGGAGGGTAGGAGGGAACAGCATAACCACCCTTCCTCCTAAGAGTCGAAGAAAATCACTTCTCTAACAACCCTTTAGAGAAGTAGTTGTTTTCAATTAAGTGTTTTTTCTGCAAACCTCAGCAGCAACAACTAGGTGGCACTGCATGACCATTTGAGAGAAAAAAAGTTTTATAGGAAAGCAAAGACAGCATGAAAATATATCAAGATAGTTAATATCTGTTTTTAAAAAATCAGCTTGTTAAAAATTGATTAAATATGTTCTATTAAATTCACTTGTAGTCTCAAACATTAAATATATAGCTATATGAGTATCTGTATCTATATATCTATATATACCTACACCATGTACACTCTCCAAAAAAAAAGTATGCGATGTTAAATGGTATTTATTCCTAAATTCTACTTTCTGGACAAATAAAAACCAAGAATGTACCTCTTCAGTAAAACAGCTATTGTTCATGGTTCTTGATACAAAAGTGAACGTGACACAATGGAAAAGAAAACTTGTAACAGAACTACTTAATATTGTTCCTCTGTTTTTTCTTCAAAGGCAGAACAATCAGGAGTTAATCATGAGGGGTCAGTGTCATCTTAGGGTTTTTCACTCTAAGCAAAATACACTCATCTTACTACAGCTCAAACACCCTATTGTCAGCTCTCCAGGTGCCCATGCAAGAGAATTGCTGAGACCTGAGGAGGGTGACCTGAACACCTGTTCCACAAAATGTCTCTCTTGCTAAAGGCCACGTAAATCAATGCACCTACAGACTCCTAGGAGAAAGGACTGAAGAAAGAGGCCCACCTTTATTTATGCTGGAGGGAGTCAGCATCCCCTGTGCTGGATTCCCTTCCCTCTCAGCACAGACTGGCTGTGCCCCAGGCTCAGCAAATGCACAGGAGCTGCCTGCTACCTCTCCTGGCTCTTACCCTTCTCTAACTGGTGGCCAGAGTGTTGCCCTGGCCATATGGACAGGGAGCTTGACCTTTTCCACGTTTCCTACATGTTTAGCCAATTCCTGCTCAGCAAAAGCACTGTACCACTGCTAACTCATGTCTGTACACAAGAGCATGCCCACTTTGGTTAGAAAGCTGCCCTCCAGGGGGAGGATGAAATTCTGAATCCCATGTACTTGGATACACCTATCTCAGAAACCGAAAACTGTTGAGAGATTACCTCAAACTTTGGGATTTCTGCTTGTTGGGTTTAGGCAGGTTTTGTTTAATATTATAGGACAAGGAGTTACCACTTTCAGGAGCCTTCACCTCACAACAGGCTTTAAAGCTTTGCACCATTTATGTGGGCCACTGACATGAAGAAAGATTTTTTTTTCTCCTAGTACAAATGCTTTAATTCCAAAAGTATACCTTAGTATATTGCTTCCTTCAGGATTAACTAACCCAAAAACTAATTGCCTCTAACCTATATAATCTTTCTTTCTGCCCTGGCAGGAAAGGATCATCATTTTTTCAGCCTGCTTTCCCTGTTAAACCAAATGACAAATAAAAGCACTATAACTTCTCAACAGTCTCATCATCATACCTGGGGTTTTTCGTATTCGTTTCCAGGTATGAATTTTTATCATATAATTTTAACAGAAAAAGATAACTCTTTTAGTAAGAGAAAAGAAGAA
The DNA here is from genome assembly GCF_000691975.1 of Corvus brachyrhynchos. Taxonomy (NCBI): domain Eukaryota; kingdom Metazoa; phylum Chordata; class Aves; order Passeriformes; family Corvidae; genus Corvus; species Corvus brachyrhynchos. The sequence goes on along the minus strand of NW_008238373.1, from coordinate 1,909,901 downwards.
CAAAGGACTGGGGCCTAGAGAAAAAGAGCATCTTTAGGATATACAAAAAGTGGGATCAGAGAAGGAGCCTAGGAAAGGAAAACTGGGGAGCAGAAAGAGAAATATAGTGATTTCTAAAAGCTGCAGAACTGACAGCTTCCACCAGTTTGGTGTTATGCTGCAGTGTTTTCCTAATGCTCCACTGTCTGGAGTTGGATGGTTATATGAAATTGCCTATTTGTTTGGTTTAGGGGAGAGAAAATTAATTCAAAATATATGGGCTATATTTGATTAATAGTAATTATTCTAAATAAATTGCTCGCTTAGCCATATTTATTTATTTAGATGTAGAAGAAAAGAACATAATATTGAACAATAAAGAGACCAATATAACCTTTCCTAAGTGCTGTCCTGCTGACATCACTGGCAATACTAACCGGGAGATGGATTCCCAATTTCATCATTAGATTTTTAATTTGGTTGCTAAGCCTAGCTCCACTTAATTATTTGCTGTATCAATAAATGTGAAAGACAACCCATGCCTGTGGACTGTTTATTTTTCCATTATGCTATTTTGCCAATCAAACTATGCAGAAAAGCCTAACAAATGCATGTGAAACCAAATGAAACAGGCATTCTTAGTATCATCTAAAATGCACAAACATGCACAAAGTTTTTCACAGCTTAACTCTAACAACTTTCTGATGAAAGTGTAGCTGGTAGAGTCATAACCAGAGATATGAACCTACAGCTTTTTTCTGTTCAGCCATCCACACGCTTGCCTTTATACAAGTACTGGCAACTTATTTGATTAAAAGGTAAGTGTAAGAGCTGATATATGTATTCTCATACTGGGGCCATCACCCTTACTCTCATGGCTGAGTTAGTTTGTAATGTTTTTGGTTAAGTGATAGAAAAATCAATTTTGTGCAGGCGTAAAAGTCTACTACATGTGTGCTCGTTTATACCACATTTTGGGACAAAAATATGAAGTTATTAAATTAGTATAACAGTAAAACCTTTCCAGAAGTTAATGTGGGAATAATTTAATAATCTGTCGGCCTGCTTTTAATTGAAATGAAGTATTTGCCAGTACCCAAATAAAAATATTTTCCTGGAAATTAATCTTGATTTATATTCTAATTACTGTGCTGTGTCACAGTTATCTCCTGTCTTCACTACTCTACCTGCATCCAGCTCCCTGTGTAGGCAGCATCTTCCCTGTTTCAGAGCTGTGAGTTTACTGAGCCTCACCAAGCATAATTCTAGTGCTTCAGAACGAAGATGTTAACCAGATGTTATTTATTGTGCACAAGACAGATTTTTCTCCATTTTTTAAGACTAGCCCAAAGTAAATTTGCATGGGGAATTTAAAAGACTTTTTATGCATGGGGAAAACTGGTGTTGCTCATAGATGTCAATGCCAAAAGACTGGGGATCATACTGCTACTATCCTAGTTGCCTTGCCAGCCTACAGTGAATGGCTCTGGACGGTAAAGCCGTGTTACATCTGTTCTGCCTAAAACAGCTCCAGAAGAACTCAGTGCCAGCCCTCACATTTTTGCATTTCACTATGCAGGCAGAGCAGAGAGGATCTGCTACCAGTGAGGAGGCAAAAGGCCCTCCTGCTCTGCCAGCAGGACTGCCAATCTTATGGGAAGGCATTCAACAGCTCCCTCCTGCTTGAAAGAGT
>NW_008238373.1:1888067-1908218 GCF_000691975.1 Corvus brachyrhynchos | reverse complement strand
AGTGTGGTTGTTTCTGCAGCCCAGAGCACTTCATTTAGCAATATGCTAAGTCTCCTGCCTCACAACCTTGTGTGCCTGGCTAAGCCCTGATTCCCCCACCAGTCACAGGGGCACACAGCTGGTCCTGGGCTGGGGAGACCCTCCTGCTGCCATTGAGTAAAGAATCCTGGTGGAACCCTCCTCTCAAGGGAGCCAGGCTGATGGTCATGCTCTTAAGGAATGCCTGCCACTGCAGGCCTTTCCTACCATGTGTTGTGATCCAAGAAGCAAAGGGAATAGAAAAAAGTTTGTGCCGTATTCTTTCTACCTAAACTCTTTTTGTCTCCTATTCTAGTTTCTTTCTTGCCCGCTTAATTTTTTTGTTGTATTTATTATTTATTTATTACTTATTTGTTTTATTTCTGCTATTTTCTCCTTTGCCCTGCTCTACTCTCCTCCACAATATTCATCCATCTTCCTCCAAATGTATGCCTGGTTTAAGCTGCTCACTTAAGAGCAATAATAGTAATAAAAAATAATAATAAACAGTAACAATAATAAACAGAGATTACTATGATGTTTGTGTACTGTGTAAGTTGTTATGTTAATAGCCTTTTAGCAGGAAAGAGTCTTTCAACTTATGCTCTTCAGGGAGCTCTTCTTTTCCCCCTTTCCTGTATTTTTCAGCCTTTATTGTTTTCTGGTTCCTCCCTGTAAAATCTTAATACGGCCCACAGAGAAAACTACCTGAATATCCTTTGCTGACAGTAGTAATGCAGCCCTGACACAGGCACTGGGACACCTGTGGCAGAGTCAGGAGAGGTGGTGAAGAGTCACAGGTGCAGTTTCACAGCCCTGAAGAAATGGTAATTTCTACCGATGATTTATCAAAAGAGGGAAAGGTAGGTCTGACTTTCAGTGCTTAAACAAGACATGTAGGCAAAACACCTTAAAACTGGAATTTTATCAACTGGGTTCTTCATCCTGAACTCCATAGGAAAAGGTAAATATGTCCGTATGTATTTATATTTTTTTAAAGGAAGAACTAAATTATGTCACTTTTTTTTCCCTGATATTCACCAGTCACTCCTTAATTGTTATCTGTCTGACAGTGTACATGCATCTCTCTGGAAATGAAATGAAAAATCTTCCTTTCTCCTCTTGTAAAGAAGCATTATCTAAATGCTTCTTGGCAGCTGATGATAAGTACACAGCCTGTAATACATTTCTCCAATTAATTTCAGGCAGAAAGCCAAATGTTACTCCCATTCAGTTTGCCAGACCTATAGGAGCTCTTAGATTCTGGCTATCTGTTTTTTGACCACTACAGAGGTGGAAGGAGTCAGTACTAAGTCTTGCCATAAGCATTTGATTGAATAGGAGGTAAGAGAAAAACTAGAGCCTCTGTGCTGATTCTTCTTAAGGTAAGTTTTGCTGTCATTTTAGTGAATTCCTGGGGTTTCTACTGGGTCTTAAGATACTGTCTCAAGAAATGTATCTTTATATATTTATTAAAATCAGAATTGTTTGAAAGTTTGCAGGGGGTATTTTTATATTTTGTTAATTTTTAGACAATATTATCTCTGTAAAAGTTATTTTCACACCTAAAGATGTCTTGCAAGAAACCTTTTGCAAACAGAAATAATTATAGATTTTTTTAAACATGTTGTGTATACAGCTAATGTTTTATATCTTAAGGGCAGGAACCTTTTAACTGGAAGCAAAATGTAGCTTGCTTTATTTCAAACTTAAATACCAGAAGGTCGCCAAGTTCAAGAAGAGGAATATTGTGGATAAACTTCATTCAGGCATCCATCTTAACATATTCAGACATTCAACATATTGCTCTGGAGGGAGGAAAATGTTCATAAGAAAATTTGGTTGGTTTTTTTTTAAACAAGGAACTGAGCCCTGAATGAAGAAAAATAATTGAAGAGTGAGGAAGTGGCATATAAAGTATACAAACTGTACATCAAAATAATGTGCTTCTGGTCAGTGGGAAACTTCAGGCTGGTGGATGAGTTTGGAAAGCAATGTGAGAACATCCGTCGCAGCACTTGTAGCCTCAGGTTTAGGTAGGATATGTTTTTGTAATAAACATTAGAGAACATAAACCTGCGTGGCTGCTGACACGTGGCATCTCCATCTCTTCCCTGAGAAACACCTAAAAGGAGATGCATCCACACCCAAATCTTTCTCTGTCCTTAAACAGTGTCTGTCTCATTTGGTGCCACTGGCACTACCATGAAGGTACAGCTTTAGACTTCTCTGACAAGTGGAGTCTGAGGATCAGCTGGGGCCCCAAAACAGGGATACAATTTTAGTTAAGGCAATGGGCTTTTTTGTAAGGATTATAGTCTTCAGTGACTTGGACGCAGGCCTTGGGCTTGAGGAAGTTCTGTTACTTGTTTCACAGCTTTTGGAAAGGCACATTGTCTGTGCATTCCTTCATACTTGTAAAAGGGACAAAAAAATACCAAGGTGTCAGTGAGGCTGCTGTTGCTGGGGACCCCTCCTGATTCATGTGTTTGCCAAGCATGTAGAGCATTACATACAAGTTCAGCTGTGTGAGTTACCCAGGATCTGCCCAGAAGACAATGACAGACACTAGAACTAAGTTTCATTTTGAACTGTGAAACACTTTCCCAATCCTTGCAATTTTCAGGAAGAAGCTTCATGGTTTTCTATAAACAAAGTCAACAGCTTTACTTTCTTAATTACCAGCTTTCATCTTCTCTTTATCTGCTTGCTATCTTTCTCTCTCATAACACAAGTTCTTCTTTAGAAGCTGCATGAAAGACCCGGTAGGCACAGTGTTAAAATCTGGAGCATATTCACTGGCAGGCACCTAATTTCTGAGGTAATATAGGGTATTATCCCATATACTGGGATTATGATTCTCCTCAGAATCCCCTGCCTGGTGGTTCTCCCTGCAGCTGACAACAGCCAGTAGAGCAATGAAGTTGCTGTTTCTGGCTGAGGACAAGAATCACATGTTTTTCAATAGTGTAGTTATTGTAGACACATTCTGTACTATTTCTGGCCATTTGTGCTGTCTGATGGGGCTTTACTGGGAATTCTGCCTCTGCCTTTGAAATGTAGAACATGATGTAAAACCAAGTTGATACTCTAATTGGTTTATGAGTCTTTCTGTCTCCATAAAATGAGTGTTATCTCTGTACGGGCTACCATAAAATTTGATAATATCCATCTGGTGTTCTGAGGATGTTTTATATCGCATAAAAAACTGCTTATCCAAAGTAACTGCCTTAACTTACTCTGCAGGAACTCTGACAAAACAGTATGTTCGGCAGTATTTCAGTAAATGGATTTGAAATAATTATTTTATTTTTTTAAATTATTATTATTATTATTTTATTATTATTATTATTTTACCAGGAAGTAAAATAAAGACTAAAAATTAAAGAGAAATTTACAGAGATTTATCACTTAATCTCTTATGGTTTTCTGTGCTAGAGAAATGAGTCACCTGGCAAAATATCCACAAAAAAAAAAATAAGGATATTAGGAGATTTTCTCTTTCTTTCTCTCTATGTGTAAAGATATACTTCTGAGCAGTTATAATGACAGTGCAGACCTTTATGTTTCTCCATAATTTGGCTTTTTCCTGTGTCCTTTGAGTGCCTTCACTGAGGTGTGATTCTCTTCTGTCTTGATCACAACTCAGTTTAAACTGCTTAGTATTTCTGTATGCAAGAATTTCAGCGCCTGGACCATCACAAGTACCGAGGAATAACACACCTAACAGAACCAAGAAATCAAATCAAATATTGTATCACAGGATTTGAGAGCAGTGAAAGGCCTTGCCCAGTACTGAACTTTCAAATTAAGGAAAATGGACATACTGAACACATTTCCTTATGTTAAAACTAGTTTGTTTGCTACTTTGCACTTCTACAACATCAGAGTGATGTGTTCCAAGTGAAAGTTCTTAATTCACATGTGTGGCTTTCAGTCTTAAGGCCCCATTTTGGTAATGGGGGTAGGATTAGAACTTGTTACAGCTAAGTACTCTGTGATTTTGGTAATGGGGTAGGATTAGAACATGTTACAGCTAAGTACTCTGTGATCCTTCAAAATTTGATGTAACGTCCCATTTCCCGCATATGGGATCTTCGCCTCTGGAAAGATTGAATTACATATAGAAACCAGAGTTCTGACTTTTTAATATTGAGAACCTCTGCAAGATTCTTCTTCAAAAAAGCTATTGTACTTGGCAACTCAGTTTCCAAGAAATAACATTTGGATGCTGCTTTGGGCAGTGGGATACCATTCCAGTATTGCTATCCTAGGCATGACTTCTGGCAGGGCAATGATTTTAATGCATACTGCCTTCTATTTCTATTTCACCAGCATTAAATTTCTACTTACGTCCTGAGCAAAAACCAAAAAAAAACCCCAAAAGACCCCCTAAAACAACAGAAAAAACCTGAACAAAAATCCACAAACAATCAAGAAAAAATAAAATCAAACAACCAAAAAAATCCTATGTTCTCTGGCTCTTTTACTGCTGTGATTTTCTAGACAGTAGTACTAAATATGGCAATTTCACTATATTATTTTCTCCTGAAGGATACGAAAAACCAAAATCCACTTTCCCCTCTTGCCTCTTTGTAACACTTGGAGACATGTTGAAGCAAAACACATCCATGTAGGTGCTTTTCTTGTAGGGCGTTAGTTCTTATCATATTTGTCTAAACATTAAGATAGAATCATTTAATAGTTGGAGGAAAATTATTTGCACCTGCAGTTAAATTAGCTTATGTAGTGTTAAAGATACAAAATCCACCCACATGTGACTCAGTAAAAGATCAGTGCATAGCCCTCTGTGGAGGGTTGAAACCAGGATTGTAAGTTCAGGTGATCCCACACACAGTCTGATAATTGAAGTGGAAAGAGCTCTGTAGATCGGTGAGATGGAGCATATTCAGTATCTGTTTAATTTGCTGTGGTGACGGCTCTATAGACAAAATTAAGTCAAAAGGAAATTTTCCCATTCAATTTCTGAAGCAATCTTGCCACAACTTGCGGGTGTTTTTTTGTTGGTTTTGGTTGTGGTTTTTTTTTGGGGGGTGGAGGGTGTCAAGATTTTTTTAAACAATTTTTCTGCCTGTCCTGTATCTTCTTATATTGCTTATGCTATTTTCCTTCTTTTCAATATCTTTGCTTCATAAGCTGTCTTCATTAAATAGTCTCAAACGATATCTTCATGATAACCTTGCTAACCTATCCTGCATAACCCACTTTGGCAGGAGATTCCCCCTGTTTTGAACTGTGGATTTTTCAGATGGTCATGATGTCTTTGTCTAATTTAGTGTCTTAATAATGATGATGCTGTAAATATGAGGGTGGAGAAAACAGTGAGCTCATTAATATCCTTTAGATCTAGTCCTTTAAATCTAATATTGGGGGAAGAAATCTCATGAAGCAGGCATACTGTGGTTTCACATGGCTGAGTTTGAAGTTTGCTGGAATTCTTTATTCTAGAGTATGGAAGTTTCACACCTCTTGGCTAAAACTATATATTGTTTTAAAGAAACACTTTAGCTGTAATATAGACTCTAATATAGACTGAAAATAAATAGTAACATCTCATGCGCTCAAACTAAATGAAACAACTGCTCTACTCGCTGCCTCATTGTATTTAACTTTTGGGATGTACATGCAGGGTCATTCCCAAGAACTGTCTATGTTTCAGGGGAATTTTCAAAATGAATTACAAGATCATGTCTACTCTCAATTATTTGCAGGCATCAGACTGATTTGCCAGTGTGGGTGCTACACCGAAAGTATAGTAGCTCTTACTGAAACACCACACCCCAACCATTTCTGTGGAACACCAACACTGGCTGTGTAGCTCATTCTTATTCAGTGTAACATGCTGCTGGTGTCCAAAATGCTTATGGAAGAGGCAGTTTCCTGTCAGTAATTCGTCCTTGAGGGACATGATCATTAATTTAGACTACCACTAGATTCTGAACAACAACAAAAGTCATTTACAAAGGGATACTCTTTGCTTCTGTCCTTTGCTCATCCAAACACAAAAAATTAGCCCCTTTCTGACAAATGTTGGATGAATTTAATGTAGAAATATGATACAGGTGATCTGTGCTTAGTTGGGAAATCTGATGGCCACAAAATATGTATAGGCTTTCCTGCATAACTCGCACTAGTAAGCAGGATTTTACCAGCTGTGTTAGAACAGCTAGTCACTGTACACTTACCAATTTATTATTTCTCCTGTACCTAGCACAGAATCTTGGTTTGACAATCACTTGGTTACCTTTTTAGTGAAGGTGCAAGAGCTGTGGGAATCATATTAACGGGGAAAGAGGAAATATATGTCTTCTTTTCCTCTGTTTTTCCTTAGAAAAATACCAACATTCTGCTCCCAGAACCATGAAAAAGTTATAAACAATGTGCATGTATTGGTTTTATCTACATTTATCTGGCTTGGAGTTATTTCTTCCTCTATCCCTGGCCTTAAAAGGGAAAAGGTTTCAAAACTTCTAAATGCTCCTGGTAGGCTTCAAGCGGTTCTTTGATTTTTTTTTTTTTTTTTTTTTTTTTTTAATTAAAAGGACAAATTTTGGTTTTTTGTTAAAAGGACAGAGAGTGTAGAAAGAAAGTATCTCAAATGGGAGGAAGGCTTAAAATAATCCATGTAACTTCCATTTACACTTAGAGGAATGAGAGTCTGTCAGCTCAGACTTACCCTGCAATACAATGATTCAGGGACAGAGCAATACCACTTGAAGGTCACTTTCTGAGCATGAGACTTCCTTAGAGCATGAAATGAATTGGAACAGAGAGCTGTATTCTGAGTGTCTCCATTACTGCAGTCCTATGAAATGTAAACCACAAATCTGTCATCTTCCCTGCCCCCTCCGATGCAGAGCTCCTTCAAATTAAGACAATGAAAATAAATCACTTTACAGAATTAAAAAATGTGTTTAAAATAAATAAAGGGAGGGAAGGGAGCTTACTGGAAACTTAGGTGCCAATCACAGATTTATTCTAATCCACTACTTTTGTCAGTTTGTGGAATTCATCCCATTTAATTTGTCAAACTCCAACACCCATTTAAAATTAAAATGTCAGATTCTTCCCTGATTTGCACACAAGTTCTACTTTAGTGAGACTGTAAAGACATAAAATTTGGAAAAAAAACTTTATTCAATATGGTTTGCCCCACTACACAATATATAGTTATGTGACATATTACTATGAACACCTATGTTCCTCCAAATAAAACACATACCACACTTTCAATAACTTTTGTGCTAAGTCTTTCACGCAGTGAAATTTCTTAAGGCATTTATGATTTATTTTTTTAAACATTCCTGCAAATGTCAGTGGCTGTTAACATCTGAATCAAACTGTTCCCAGTTCATGTGACTGGAAATGGTGCCCAGAGCAAAAAAGCCAGACATTCTGACTCTCGTATAAGTATAGTCTGTGTGGAAATGTTTCTACTGAGCAGAAGTAGAACTTGCTGAGTTCACATCAGAATACATTTTGGCAGGAAACAAGGTAAGGCTGCCTTATGACCACTTTATTATTATTATTACCTTTATTAAAGGTATGTTTGGGAAATAAATGGTCTAAGAGCTGAAGAAAAACACAATGACCTGCTAAATAAGGATTCTGGCTGGACACAAGGCTAAGTGGCTCACATATTGGTGGCAGTATCTGAAACTTTTCTGGGATTAGATTGGAATTATCTCACAGGATAGAAGGCTGAATTTGGGGCTTTAGCTTATAGCCACTCCAGGGAGCAGTTCTGAACAGCCTTAGGCTCTTAAGAGGTTTTCCACCTTTTAAGTAGAAGGAATGCCACACAGCAACCAGCTGTGCATAAGGGTAAAGGGCATTTTTAGCAAAGAAGACTGAAAGAGATAAACCGAACTCTATGCACATGTGAATGAGATTTATTTGGAGTGTCGCATGGGTGGTATCAAAGACAGAAAACTGTGCCACTCAGAGATGGCTGGACTGGGAGCAGCTGTAGACTTGCATTTGCCTCCAAAGGTGTTAGTGCAGCTAAAGATATTTAAAATATAACACTTGACATATGCACATACTTTCAGAGAAATTGGAAGATCTAAAAGCACAGCAGAAAAGCTGTAACTGAATACCTAACTCCCTATGAAGCTCCCCATCCAAAAGAGAAAAGCTTTTTTTGTTATCATTGTAAAAATTTCGATCATAATTAAAGATTCAGATGAGTTCTCTAAACTTTATCTGTCGTTTAGGAATAAGCCTTTTTTAAGACTAACCACTGGATGGCCAATGTAGATAGGGTATGTGTTTAGACACTACTTTACTGAAAGAAAAACAGGGAACAGTAATTAACTCCTTCTCCCCAGTCTCCAGCTACCTTCTCTCATTGTTACCAGATACTGTTTGCGTGTTCTCGGCTACATGGAAGCAAGCAGTAGCTTCAGAACATGACAGCTGTAGTGCTTTGTTTCTCTTCTCTTTGCTTTGCATCCTGCTTACAGCATGTGCACAAGAGGAGAGGAACAGGATAGAGAAGCAGCTCCACCACACAGGAGGTTCGCTGCTTTGGCAGGACAGCATTTGTGTTCCAGTGCAACTACAGGGCAGGGTCTTCAGGCTGCCTGCATAACACTGGACTTATATTTATGGGACCCAGGCTACCTGACTGAATGGATGGATTGCTTGGGGTTTTTTTTTTCCTTTCATCAAAAAAGTTCTTTCCTCCATGCCTTTAAGTGGCGGTATCGTGGCGGCTAAGAAAAATAGGTGTCAATAATTGGACAAAGGAGACTAATATTTTCAAAATAGCCTTGTTGTAGTGCCAAACTGTGCTTGTCCTATCTATGCTGGATGTGGATTTTGTTTTAAAGAAAAATCCTCAAAGAAAAACATGATGAGTGTGTTAAATAAATAAATAGCAGATAATGATGCATTAGAGCAGCTCGTATTCAATCTTCCAGGATCTGCAAGTGTTTTCCCTAAGCTGAATTGCTATCATTATCTTACCATTTTTAACTGATAAGAAGTTATGAGTTGTCTAGGGATGTTGAGTGAGAAGCAGGGGGAAATCTTACCACAGACAAAAAGCTATACCCCCCATGTTTAAAAATAACAAACCAAGTAGGCGGCTTAGTACATGAGACCTGTTTTATCTGGTTTGAGATGATAAATGAGGTGGCAATATAAACCCAGTTTCTGTGGATATTTCTTTAGCAGAAGAAATGGTGTAATATATATGCAAAAAGCCACAAACCACTGAAATAACTAATACCACATAATCAAAGTTATATCTGTGTGCCTGTAGAAACCAGTTGCACTCAAGAGTACAGAAGAATTCAAAAGCATCTTGTTTTGAGGTTTTATTAAGAAATTTTTTAACAAAGAAGTCAGAGAATGTTTTTTCATTAAGTCTTTATACAAATGGCTCTATAACAGAAAAATCTAGATGTGCCAGGCTTAAGTAGTGAGAACTTACTGTAGATATGAAACAGTCTTTGTAATCAATTCTAGTTACTGAAATTCTTAGTGTTTACAAAATATCTGTAAGATTTCTCAGTCTGATTCAGCAGATGGCAAGAACTCAAAATACCCCAAAACTCGGCAGTTTTCAAAGTTTATTGTCATACTGAACATATACAATGATTTTTGTGATTTATGTGTACACACATTCCTGACCTGGATCAAACTTCCTTACCTTTTTTTTTAGTAAATTAATTTTGCAGCAGAAGAAGAGAATTATTTGTTCTATCTCATGATCTGAAGTCAAAAAATATTTACATGTTCAAAATTTTAATCCTTACCTATACTAAATTCCTTATAATGTCTTCACAATTGTACATAAGAAAATTCAGTTTCTTTCCAATGCTTTAATCATTACATTCTGATCTGGAGGTTTCTCTGCTTCATCCAACAGCCTGGGTCTTTAATATCTTTTCTATCAGAAATTTATGACTTTCTTCAGTGTTGTACTCTGTAGCACAGCAGTTTATATACAGGCTATATTTCAATGGAGAGTTTAAATTTGCATTCTCTAAAGCTGCCTTTAAATATACTCATTATAAATATTTCAAGACTCTCTTCTCTGCACTTATTTTCATGATAGAATTGGAGGAGAATGTGGAATGAAATGTAATCAAAATAGAATAATAACTCACAGCAGACACTATCATTAGAGGAATTTTTAAGTAACTTGACACTCTATCTCTTTGAAATATAAGCTATACTGCACGCTAATATTTGAGTAAGAGATAGTTTTCTAGGTCATGAACAAGATATTTCTGTCTTTTATCTGTATGCCTTCCTCAGAAAACAGTGGGCAGGATCTATTCATTTCAAGCTACAACAACAGGAGTACCAAGGGTTCTAGGACACATCTGGAGCAGACCCTAATTGAGGGATCAAGGCAGCTGTGTCAAGATATATATATATATATTTATAAATAAAGACAACTTTGGTGTGGGTTTTGCCTTAATGTCTCCCTGAAATCCTCCATGCGGTTAGGGCTTTAATTGGCAACATAAGCAGCCTATTAATACATTATTTGAGCTAAGGCCAGTTTAAGGAACTGTAACTCTGCTGAGGACCATAGGAGTTGAATTTGAAAAGTGTATATATTTTATGCTTTTTATATCTTTAAAAGGAATTATTACAGATATGAACATTTTCTGACTTATATTATCAGAAAAATCTTATATCCTGCATACTGCTAAAGAGATGTTTATTCACAGCTATTTCCAATTGACTTATTCCTGCCTATGCAGACAGTCTTGAGAACTGTGGTTTAATGGAAAGCCATCTGATTTCCTTTCTGGGACACAGCTGGATTTCCACATCAGAGGGAGTAATGTCAGACTCTTAATATAAAATTTCACACAGAAACTTTGGACTGCTTAGAACCCTGTTATGGCACTTGATATATTTTATATTAACACTGAGTTAGAAGGAACATAAGAAGCTTGTGTCTAATCAGATATTGACATAATGATAGAAGAAAAACAATTGTGTCATGAATAGTCCCTAATGGGAGTGAATAATAGTAAGTTCAGTGGAGTGGAACAGAAAGAAAGCAAGATCTGTAAATATCCTGTCAAATTCTTTTCTCCTTGTTTCTCAGACTGATGTAATGATCTGACAAGATTGAAATAAGGTGCATTTTCTAATATTGCATATTTCTGCTTTTTCTGTAGATGTCTTGTTCCCTAAATTAAATAAAAAATAAAAATATAAATAAATGAAATCAAAATCAACAAAAATCACCAAGCAGACTCCCCAAACCCCCAGACTTTGTCTTCTGCTATGTTTACAGGGTCCTTAGAGCACAGTGAGCCCTTGATCTATATTAGAACCTAGTGTCAATATTGGTCCTGTCATGAGTTTCCTTCTCTTTCGCATACTCACATTGAGCTATAGCATCTTGCCACAAAAGTAGTACTGGTAACAGCAACGGCTGAAAAGAAAGCTTAATACATCAACGTGAGTAATTATATGTTTCTGCAATTGTGCAAGAGAAGTCCAGCACTTTGGTATCTGTGAGGCAGAAAAGCTCTTTGCTTTGCTTGAGAATTCATTGAGAGCTTGAGAATTCATGTATTTGGATGAAATAGAAACATGAGGCTAATTTCTACACCCACAGATAAGCCACACAGAAATCAGAGAGTTCAAGGCAGTTCTTCCTTATGATGTATTACAGAAAAGACTGATCTTCCATCTGTCTTCAGTTTTCCTTTTCCAATTCTTCCTTTACTTTCCTTAGCTTCTTTATAACACTAGATTGTGATTGAGCATTTCATGTCATATTCATCCCATGTCAGTGACACGTATGCTCTGTACTGTCCTGGGCTTTTGTGTAGCTTATTATCCTTTGATTTGAAAGTACTGACAGATTTAGCACTCTTTCTTTTCCCACTTTACACATACTTGCTGTAAACATGAAACAACCACTTTATTTTACCAGGCCAAGAGTCTATCCTTTCCACATTAAGAATCTATTTCTAGTTCATATTTTCTAGAAGGCTACTGGTATTTGTCTATCAAATACCTCTTTGCTGCACTGTGATGCAAAAGCGAAAGCGGTGAAAGGCAGGGGGAAGAGAATAAATGTAATTGAGTTAATGAGGTTATCCATGTGAGTCTACTTAGATTATCAGCTCTCTGGAGTAGGAATGATGTGCTTGTAGCACTTTGCTTAGTGTTTGGTGCAACTGGTCCCACCTTTGACTGACGTGTCTGTGAGCACAAAACACAGCTAACATGATAGCACACCCTGAGCCAGGCACCCAGCACAACTGTTTGGAGTTGTGAGACTCAGTCAAAACAAACAAACCAACCCCCTTATCTAAGGACATTCATTAATAGGAATGACAGACTTGTGGAATTAAATTTCCCATTGCTTACTGTTAGAGTGTTTCCTACAACATTGTCTATACTGACAACTGCTAGAAGCTTGCTGTTGAACCAGATGTATCTGCAATCCAAATCCCTTTTTTTTTTTTAATTTTTCCAGTAATATATCCTGAAATATTTCAGTATCTGTGGATATTGGGCAGATTTCTGGCACAGAAGCAACTAAAGCACCAGATTATAATGGAAACACCCTATTTAAAAGTCACAAGTCTTCTTATGACTTTTTTTTCTTCTTTAGACTATGCTAAGGTAGCCTAACACTACTTTAGTAAAGCAGACACCTCCTGTAATAACACCCCAGGTGATCTGGCTCAGGGAAGACCATCAGAATTTTGTTAATTGAACATTTAATCGTTTTTTTCCCCAGATGGTGTTTTTCCCTTGGTGCTGAGTACATTATTTTAAAAAATTGAAAGGTAAGACCTCTTAGGGCATATTTTATCCTTCCTATTGTAAACACATACAAGAAGATGAGCTGCTCTATGGACAGTTCACACAAAATGTCTCTAAGTTTAATTTAGGGCTGTTCCTGAGTGTTTAAATTTTGTTTACTTGAACATCTTTCCTGAACACAAATGAAACGGAAAAGTAATGTCATTTAATGTGTGAAACTGACCAACTCGGATGTTGGGAAGGACTCTGCTTTCTAAATAATTTTATGTAAGCTCTTAATATGAAGATATTGGCAAGGTTGGGGACAGATCACAGTAAAACATTTGCTTGAAATTTTTCTTGCCAGTTGTTGCATAACTTAATGCTTGTGTATTACTTCAGGTTCTATAACTAATTTCCTAAAGCACTCTAGGCTGCAACATTTTCATAGAATCATAGAATTTGCTTAGTTGGAAGGCACCCATCAGGATCATTGAGTCCAGCTCCTGGCCCTAAGCAGAACACCCCAAGAATCACACCATGTTCCTGAGAGCATTGTTCAAACACCTCCTGAGCTCTGATAGGCCTGTTGTTGTAACCACTTCCCTGTGGTGGACCATGTTACAGTTTTAGGAGAAATTAAGACCTTGACCAAGCAAGCATCCCTCAATTATAACTCCCTACACTCTTTGCAATTCTCTCACACCTAAATTTTCAGTAATTAAATATAAATTTCCTTAATCTCTTTTCTACATTTTTTCACAGTGTAAACTCTATCTAAAAACATAGGGAGGCAAATATTTAATTCTTTCCTTTCTTTCTGATCAGTTCTGTTTGGATTGTGACACTGCAGAAGACTGGAATCCAACTAAGGGTATTCACAAAGGGAAAATGAATCTGCTGCATAAAGCTAAAGTAAATTGTATAAAAATTATAGAAAAAAATAGATGATGAATACAGAACATCCTTTACATTGTCAGTCATGTCTTGACAATATTTGAAAGACATGGGCATTAACATTTACTAATGTTATCCAAGAACCAAGATATGGAAGGCAAAAGTAAAAGCAATTAAAATGTCTGAACTGTAAACTGGTGAGATAATTTCATTGTATTCCTTATCCACAGTAATACATGAAAGAAAGTGATGCTTGGTCCTACATGCTTCCACTCATTACTGACTATCTGTCAAGAGTTGGAAGTGACTCCTTCCATCATAGTCACAGCTGTGCCTCTAGGTACAGTTAACAAGACTTTGGATTAAAAGATAAAAAATGAGTGATGATACACCATGTAAGGACAGGACAGTTATGTGTAGAAGAGAATGAGGTTAGTTAGCAGAAGGGAGAAATGGCACTGCAAGGGGAGGTGCATTAGAAACTGGCAAACCAATTAAAGTGTTTGAAATGATCAACAGCTTCAGAAAAAGGAATTAATGAAGATAAATTAGCATAGGAAAAGAGGTGCCATTTTTCATCTAGAAGCAGGTCACCCATCATATTGAGGATATTCTTGGTCTGTGGATTACCTTGGATAAGTCAGGAAATGAGACAAGATATCAAACAAAAAAATTCTTTTATACAGCAGTGGTGGAGACTAAGTCAAACGAGTTGCTCGGGACAAAAAAGACAGTAGGACAGTTGATACTAGATACTTGGTCAGTTGAAGACGTTGAAGTTGAGTAAGACGGCATAAGACTGAAAGACTGGGAATGGGTATAGTGAGCAGAACAGCGATCTGGTAAAATTTTAAGTTTCTATTGCTCATGGAATGAACATTCAGTTCCCTAACTAGATCACACTAATTGTTCTATTTATTTAGCCCTACAAAAGCTGTAGTGGTGGCTTCTATGCATGTCATAATACCTTTGATATAGAAACCTCATCATCTTAATTGAATTTCATTACCTTTGTCTGGGCATCTGGGTTATTTATCTGTTATTTATTATGTTTCTTCTGTCTTACTGTAGTTAAATAGTTTGCCACCTGTTCATCTGCAACATACTTCCTTTATTGACAATCAGGACCTTAACTCAGCTTATTATGATAGCCATTCAGCTGACAAAAGGAAAGACATTTTAACCACAAAACCAGTAGGAATTCACTGTGCTAATTAGGCTTTAGGTCCCTCATGCTAAGGTCTAACTGACATAAAACATAAATTATGGTTTGAGCCCACTTCACATAGTTACAGCCGTCTCCATGAGTTAATTTCCACCACAGCTAGTTCAGCCTAGTGAGGCAGCCAGGACTGCTTGGGTGTTAGCAAGCACTGTGTGTAGGTGGACTTCTAGCCCAGCTGATGTCCATTGTCCTGCTTTCTAATTGCCAAAAGTATTTGAAACAATACAACAAATGAGTACAAAATCAAAATAATCACATTTTTTAAACCTCCCTGAGTGTTTTACAGAGAGAGTTTGCCCCAGGGTTGTTTCCTCTATGGAGAGCATAATGGCAATTGACAGGAGAATGGTTGGTGTTTCAACAAAAAATGAAAGCTGATCAAACGCTTTCTTTTTTTAATTTGACACAAATTTTACACATCCACATATGTACATGCAACAGAATAATAACTGATGCCCAAAATAAGAGAGTAAAAAATTAATATCATTTATTCTCTTCACATATTTTTAAATCAAAGTTATTGGTTGAGATCTTTAAAAAACTTTAAAGACTCTCAGGAAAAACTGATCTTTGTCAATTTTTCCTTGAGACTAGTAGGTAATTTCTGCAGTAGAAAAGATAAAATTAGAGTGCTAAGTACTTTCGTTAATCTCTTGTCTCCTGCAGAAAAGGACTAGGCTCAAAAATACGCCATTGTTTCATGACATTTTGGGCTCTCTGCAGGCAAAAAGGTTCAGTGATATGATCAAAGTCTACATTTTTCAAACCTGTCATTAAGTACTCTGGGAGTTGTCCAAGAAAACCAACAAGACAATATGTAATTTTCCGCTTGATTTAACAGAATATGTTCTTTTCTAAGGAATGAAAATGAGGAGGCCCAGTTTCCTACAGTTTTGTGTTCTTTGTTCCTTTCTCTATCCTCTAGTACAATAAATCTTGTCCACTCTCAGTTTTTCCTATGAAATGCTTGCTTGTGGTGGGGCTTGTCCTAAACTACGTTAATCCTGTTTGATCGACTGACACAGCCAGTTCTGCTTATCTTTCCCCCTCTACGCAAATAGTGATTCTGCACATGTGTGAATTTTGCAGGGGTTTAATGGTTTCCATCTTAAAAGTTTGGTTGGTGTTTCCTACTGTGTTCAAAAGCTATTATGATGTCTGAAGAAATAACCTTATTGCTTAAATTTCATTTGTTAGGAAATAAAAGACTGATACTCCTATTTTTTTTATTGTACTTTACAGTGGTTTAAATGGTAGAAACTGTTTTTTCTGTGCTTTGACAGTCTGGTCAGCAGATATTTTGCTAATTATTTTTTTCTTGGTGTAGCCTAAACTGTGTTGCATTGAATTTGTTTGGCACATACTAACAAATAGATGCTGGCAATCTGCATTCAACATAGAATTTGTCTGAAATAAACTTTGTTCAAGGAAGAGGGGAAGCTATGCCACAAGATACCTCACTTTTCAGTTGGTAATAGGGAACAAGCCAGATTTTCAGACTTCCTCATTGCTTGGGTTTGGATGCAGCAGTAGTGTAGTACACTGTGCTCCAAATGCAGGAGTATCTGGCTGTAGGATTTGCAGAGGCCTGGACTTTTGGAGCCTTCTGTGACCTAACCCTGAAATGTAATGCATACATCTCCAGAATGCTGGCAGGGATTTGACTGCAGCTGTTCAGCCAACTCCCCCTGCATGGGTAACTGTGATAGGTTCTGTAGAGCATTTATGATGAAAAGTACATTTTACAATAAAGAAGCAGTAAGAATATGGAAATGCAAAGGGAAAACAATAAAGCGACTTACTGGAATGTGTATGAGTTTTGCTGTGTCGAGCTGGTCATATTTTTAAACAAAAAGAAGCTCTATTTCACAATGCATAAATGTATTATTGCATTTAGGTGAAGAATTCAGGAGGTTAAATGCTTCATAGAGATTTTGGCTCTTAGCCAGTGGCCTTTTGCAGCATGTAGTTGGCAAACATTGCATTGCTGGAGACACTGCTTTTTCAGATACATTAATTTTAAATGATAACTCTCACTAGATAGAAATTATGAGAAAGAAAGTTCAGCATGATGTAGCAGGCATTTGAAAATCCTAGTCAATATTTTTTCATGCACTAAATAAAAGTTCCTAAGCAAGTCAAATCTCACCTAGAATCATTGCTTGCTAGGTTCAAGCTCCTTGAACCTTCCTAAAGGAAGCCTTTCAACGGGTAAACTAGGTTTCCCAGTAGCTGGATCACCCCTACTTAATATAAATACAATGCATACGGCATGATTTCATACTGCTTAAACAAGTAATAAAAGAAAAAGCAGAATCTCATATCCACTAGAAACTAAATGAAGCAAGGGCAGGACCAGCTTTAATCCTGGCCACTATGGTCTCTTAATTTACTTCATATTTTCTGATCTTCTGACTTGTCCCTTGCCAGTCACGCCTAGAGCTTGTCAAGTCCTAAAAGACAATTCTCCCTATGGCTGAAAGAGATGGGACTGTGGGGGCAGGAAAAAATTTTCAGCTGCTTGGAGCATGCCTTTAGCAATATAAGGGAATATTTAATGGTAGCTGATGCCTTCTGAGAAGATAAATTTTACATCGTGCTCAAAATGGCGGCCAAGGAAGGCTTCTTGATGCCACAGGACAGCAGGAACTGAGACCAGGTTCCAGCACTGGGCTGACAAGAATGAGTATGAAAATTCAAGCTCTAGTAACATAGATGGGTGGAACATCTCGGTCTGCTAAAACAAGTTTTTCTTCACACCCTCTGCATTGCCATATGCCAGTAAGTAATGCGACACCAGAGCACTTTAAAACCCTGCTGTTACTCTATGTACCTTTATCTCCAAACCAAACCCATGCTCATTTAGCAACTCATTAAAATTAATCTCTGCAGCATGTGTATGGCAGATGTGAAGATGCCCTGCAGCCATGTCTTCTCAGGGAGTGGTGTGAGAGGAGGGTGGAGAGCATACAGCGCTGGCGGAGCAGAGCCCAGCTCCGAGGGCACTGTCATGGCATCTGGGCCCTGTAGTACAGTGCTGAGGCTCTCACGCTGCTGCTGCCCCAGCCTCAGCCCACCTCTGTGTGAAGCCTGAGTCCCTGGATATTGAGATTCAGCCCCCTCTAGTCAGCCTCTACCCTGGCCTGCCATGTTGTGTCTTAAACCCAGGAGAGCACCTGCCCTTGACTGCAGCAGCCTCATCACCCTCCGTACTGAGTGTCCCAGCAGGAAGTGACAGGACAAAGAGCCCAAGTTTGTAGCCTGACCAGCCACTTTGGGCTCCTGGAAGAGCTGGCTGTGAGTACAGAGCCTGTCCCTCAGCCACTGTGCAGGGTGCTATGGGAACACGTGGCACAGTTCATTCTTTGCCCTCCACATCTTTGCTGCACAGTGGTGATGGTGCAGCATCACTGCCGAGAAACTGCTTTGGGTCCTTTGTGTCTTGCCAGCACTCCTGTGGATTAAACCCTTTCCTGGGGTCCTATGGGTGAAGCCTAACCCTGCCCAAAGGCTTGTCCTCCAGCAGGCACAGCCTGAGGCAGTAACAGGGTGTTATCTCCACTCTACTGGGACTTGCTCAACAACTAATATTGAGAACCGAATGAAATATCACAGCCAGTAAATCATGGTGAAAACTCATCCACCCCAAGAGAGATGTGTCTCTTCAGAGCAGGCTTCCCTAGGTACCCCTCTTTTCCTCCAGGCAGCCTGTGTTTGCCATAGGTCCAAACTACCAGGATGCCAACTGGTCACCAGCGTTTTTGTAAGGAATTGGAGGGAACACTCCTGACCCAACAGGAGGGCAGTGCTCTGCCTTGGCTGCGCTCCAGGAGGCTGAGTCCTGAACCCAGGTGTGGGCAATCAGTGCTGCCCTTCCCCTCCCAGCTGATCAAGGGGATAGGCAGGCAGTGCTGGGGGATCTGCTCACCCTTCCAGGGAGGCTGCAGGAAATGGTAACTATCTTGAAGATAATCACAATTCTGTAACAGGTCTTGCATTTTTAACAGGAATATGTTAACATGAAGGTCTCTGGGAGCACAAAGATGATATATCTTGAGTTGTAAGTTTTGACTCTCCTCTGTGTGTTGCCATTTGCACATCCTCAGCTTTGGAAGAGAGTGAGAGATGAGGAGGATCTCAGGTCTATGCCTGCAATCTCACACCTCAGTGGTTCTGGCTGGGCACTGCAAATACTGAAGCAGGCAGGCAGGCAGGCTTCCTGATTAGCCTCAGTAGCTTGTTGACAATTTATACCAAGCTAAGAATAAGTTATACTAACTCAGAATGAGTTACTATCACTCTTAAAAATGAAATATCCTGCTTGAACACCTAAATCCTTTTCTTTTCCCCATTTAGTGTCTGTTGAAATTCTGTCTTTTTTTGGTGGAGAATATTGAATACTTTGTTAGCTTTTAAAATGTAGCTTACACTGATGCCAAAATGTTCTGGTTTCTTGCTGAATTTCTTTTTGATAACATATTTTTCCTTAGAAGCTAAAAGACTGACTGAGAAAAAACAGACCCCAAAACATTAACTTTTTTAAAAATGTAATATATTTAAACTTTGGAAATATCTATGGCTCTACATTATGTGGGTTTTTTTTGAAGAACTGACTCATCAGGATGTGCTCTGTGAAGACTTCTAGGAAATAATGCACCTACGTGATTAAAACTATTCTAAGTTTCTAGTTTCTAATTTAAAAATTAAGATTGATCTTTAACTTGATTTTCTTACAAGCCTACCTGTGTCAATGGCTTGGTTTTGCAAAACAATTTGCAGAGTAATCACTGCTGGTGAGTTATCAGTAGTTGTAATGAAAGTGTATGGGTTCTGCCAGGCAAGTTTACAGAGAAGGAAGGAAAGAAAGTGTTTTAGAACATTAAAGTAGTTCTACACTTCTGTTACACATTCAGGCCATTGTATCTTTATATTACTCCTGCAGTATGTTAATTTCTGGCAGGTTTTAGTGGGAAAAGAGTTTTTAAGTGAGGTTGGAAGATACAAGTACTCCAGTTGTAATCAAGGCTTAGATCCTTGTCAGTTCTAGTCAGTGAAAATACCCATCAGGGTATTATTCTACTACTATGGTTCTCTCAAACTGTGCCTTAAGTAATTCTTTCTGTGTATCTTCAACTGGACTGAAATTATATGCTCTTTCAAAAGCCTTTTCCAAATACATAATAATGATGCAAGAGGTCAAATACTAAAACAAAGTAGAAACTAAGTAGGATAGCAGAACCCAAAAGCAGGAA
>NW_008238373.1:1876704-1888048 GCF_000691975.1 Corvus brachyrhynchos | reverse complement strand
GAATGGAGTAAAAAAGCAAAATCACTTAACATGCTCTTGCAGGTTTTGCTATACTAGATCTTGTTAGTATATTTATAATTTTTAAGTGTTAAAGGTGGAAAAAAATAGATGTTTGACTTGGTTAGATAAGAGAAAACTAAAAAAAAACCAACCCAAATCATCCCACTGAGTATACAAAGTCATCTGATCCACATAAAACACTCAAGTTTTGTAGACAAAAGGTTTCTCAAGCCTGAGCCACAGGCCCCTCAGAACAGGGCTTACGTCAGAGCAGTAAGTGACCAAGAAGCGCAAGGAAGAAATGATAGTTCAAAATAATTTATTTGCATGTGTCATTGTATTCTTTCCAAACTGAATAAAGAGAAATTATTACTATATAACCAGAGCCTATATTTTTAAAGGTATTTAGAAATCTTTGGAAAAATAAATAGTGTGTGTCTTGGGGGGAGGGGAGGATATGCCTGTATAGTTTTTCAAATGTGAATGATACTCCTTCTTCTTTAATGTATATTAAGGCAGAGGAAAGAAGCGAAATCTCTGTTAGGAATTACACTGAAAGTAGGAGTTAGATAAACCAGTAGATTGTTTCCCTGGAATGATGTATTGGTTTAAGCAATCCCTGATGGAAGGGAAGTTCACAGCTGTGAGGAATACATAAATTCTTTCAAAGAAACTGAACATAATAGACCAGACAGTTTAGAGATGGTAAATTATAAGCAGAAAATTTATCTAATTACTACTTGTTTGGTGTTGAACCAAAGTACTGGACTGCTAAACTGATCCAATTTGGCAATCTGGCATTCTCGAGCCCTTTTCCTTCTATTCCAGTTATTTTAATTCTAAATTTTAAAAGTGGAAAGAAATATGTCTGAAAGTTCAGGAAATGTATTTATGAAGTATTGATGCTTATACATCTAAAGCAAAAATTAAGGAGAAGCAGCAACAGATTAAAACTTTTGCACAAGCTTCCAAAATAGTTAGGAAATGTCAGCATCTAAATCAATTATTAAATATGTAGGGCAAAATAGATGAGTACTTCACTGTATCTTTTTCCTTAGTAGAGTTTGAATACTGCTATTTTTCTTATTTGTTTTATCTTGTTTTGTGCCAGATGTTCTTATCAGGGAAAACAATGGTGACGTGTTTTAATATTGATGAGTTGATTCTCCTGGGAATAATAGTGTATCTACCTTCTCAGAATACAAATTGTGGGAGGCTTTCTATAGCATAATTACCACAACACATTGAATTTTAAGTGCAACTATTTAAAACTGTGGAAAGAACTTTCTGTTTATTATCTTTGTTTTATCTATTTAAGAGGAGAATGACTCTTCTTTTAAAATTATGTACTGTTTTGATGGCCTTTAAAAAGCAAGCATATAAATCAGCAGTGGTAATGTGTAACCTGTCAAAGCAGCATATGCTTAAGCACCTTATAAACTATTAAATAATCATAATATTTCTCTTTCCAAGTTTGTTAGTTTATTTGTTGAAGCAATTGCAGAGCAGTTGCAGAGTAATTAAAGTACTTTACTTTAACTTTTTTTTTTTTTCCCTTCAGGAACTTGAAGTACCGATATTATAAATGATTTGGTGACAAGCTGAGCTTGCAATGCAGGCAATAAAAACCGTGGAAAAAGAAGTGACTTTTATTAAGGAAATACTTTTCACAGAATCCTTCCTCAAGCACCAAGAGTGCAGCAGAAATCGGGAGAGCAGGCTGCTCCAAGAGCAGCAGCCATTGGAAGGAGCTGTCTGCAGCTCTCAGTGCTGTACTGAGCATGTCCCAGCGGAGCCCAGTGCAAGCAGCACATTATGCAAAAAGGCAGCTCTAGCAGATGGGAGAGAGGCACAGCAAGCATTTGCTTCACTTGCATCACCACCGCTTGAAAACAAACCTGGATTGCTAGAGGGGATCTCGCCAGCAGGCCAAAGGAATGAAATCCGGGAGGATGGCTTGATTGTCAAAGGTGTTGCACTGCGAAAAATCATGGGGAATCAAGATGGGAAGCTAAAGAAAAATACAGGTGATGTGCAAGAAGGAGGAGAAGATGTCTCTGGGCCCAAGGATACGGACGGCACAAAGAAGGTATCAGGAGGCAGAAGGGGACTGGGGAAACATGCAAAAGGTAGCGAATCGGGTAAGAAGAAGGGTAAGTCGGACTCCAGGCCCTCTGTGTTTTCAAATCTGAGGATCAGAAAAAATCTGTCCAAGGCTAAAGATGGGAATAGCAGTTCACGGGAAGATGTTTTGGAAAGCCAGGCCTTGCAGCCTGGGGAGCTGGACAGTACTCATTCAATTGTAGCCAAAACTCCCGATATAAGCATCTCTGCAGATGAAGGGGGTCTCTCAGACACAGATGTTGAACATTTTGAAATCAGAAATGAAACTGCTCCAGCTGCTGCAGAGACACAGGATGGACAAAGGACCAGCTCTGGCTCTGATACGGATATATACAGTTTCCATTCAGCCGCAGAGCAAGAGGATTTGCTTTCTGATATCCAGCAAGCTATTAGACTGCAGCAGCAGCAGCAGCAGGGGGCAATTAACATTGGAACTGAGGACCTTGTCGCCAAAACAATGGGCCGACACATGGCTAATTCACAAGCAACCTCCTTAGATTTCGAACGGTTTTTTTCAGTAACTACCACTGACAAAGAAAGGAGCCCAGACACGGAGGGGGCTTTTCCAGCGGTATCAGAAATTGTGGAAAACCTTCCTGTCTCCGGTGCCACTGAATGTGAACCGAAAGAAGCGGTAAATGGCACAGGCTCTCCTGGTAACGGCTTATTTGAAACACAGGAACGTCAGCTATTGACTGAGGAACAGCCCGTTGCTGGAGTGGATGCTGTAGCCAGTGAACTACAAGACAGTTTGAATAGAACTGCAGTAGAAAACGGGTCTGAGACACACAGCTCCGCACAACCTTCTCCAGCCTCAGTGGCCGATACTGAGGCTAAAATTGCTGAAGTGCAGGCTGTTGATTTTCAGGGCTCAGTAACAGAGGGTGGTATTTCAGATGCAGGCCGTGATCAT
The DNA here is from genome assembly GCF_000691975.1 of Corvus brachyrhynchos. Taxonomy (NCBI): domain Eukaryota; kingdom Metazoa; phylum Chordata; class Aves; order Passeriformes; family Corvidae; genus Corvus; species Corvus brachyrhynchos. The sequence continues at coordinate 1,885,011 of NW_008238373.1, read as the reverse complement.
GCTGCTGAGACTCAGGAAGGGAAACACACTCTGTCAGCCAGTCGAGAGGAGCTGCGTAATGGTTTATCCACGGAAATGAAAAATGGCAGTTTGTCCTCTGAAGGAACAGCAGACAGTCCGATGCTTGGTTCCCGATGTTTTAAGCCCTATCTAATTAATCCCTGTTACATCAAAACCACAACTAGGCAACTGAGTTCTCCCAACCATTCACCTTCTCCCTCCCCATCCCAGAGCCCGCTTTTCACAAGGAGGCAGGATTCCGTCCACAAAAAAGAAAAAGTCTCAGTCAAGAAGAAGAGGTCTGCTAGTTTGGCAGGTTTGTTTAGTCGTTCTGCAGACTGGACAGAAGAGGTGTCTAATCACAAAAGCGAGATCACAGAGAAGGTGAGCTCTGCAGACTATTTGGAGCACAAGGGGTTTAGAGAGAAATTTCAAACAGAAAGAGTGCCTTTGACTCATTCAAGAAAGTCCTCAGGGGTCCAGGCTTCTACAGAGACATTTCCCAATGTCTTTTCAGGTGAGTGATATGTATTAAGGGTTGTTTGGCTTTGGTATTTTTTTTCCCACAACAGCTTTGAAAATATTTTTAAAATACTTTAATTCACTTAATGCAATACTTTGCATGCATTATCATCTTTACTTGTGCTGACAGCTTTAAAATCCAAGGCCTGATCTTACAAACACAGTCACATTTCATCAGTCTGGCAATACTGCCACTAAAGGAAATGCATAACTCTGAAGTTTTTCATTCTGCTTGTCTCCATTGTCTACATCCTGTAGAAAAAGGCCGAATGCCTTAAATTATTCTTGTTGAAAAATGCTAAAAGCTGCACTGTTGTAGGCAGACCAGCTCTCTGCATAAATAGATCTTTCAAATGTGAAGCTTTCTGTAACCAGGATCCTGTTTGGGGTTTTCTTGTGCTAGGTGCTGTTCTAATGTACTGTAAACATCTGAGACCTGCACCTGGTGTTAGACTGAGGTGGTGATGAGGATTTGCTTAGTACAAAAAGGAAAAAGCCATGCAAGCACAGATGGACAGCACTTCAGAAAGGAGCCAATTTCCTCTTCAGAAGGGGGGAGGAGGAAAAGAAAAAAATGTTAATGTATTGAAGGGCAGCAAAAACAGGAGAGGAGAAGGGAACGCGGGGTTGTACAATTTGGTAGCTGTGTCAGGCTGCTGCTTAGGCTACATAAGGTGACTCATTCAGTAAAGTATTCTTTACCTTGCCGGTTAGGCAGCTTGCATCCTGTCACAATGACATGGGAATAGAGAGTTCACAAATGAAGCACTGTGAGTAGATGGCTGTATTTTCCTTCACGCTGAGGTTATTTCCCCTTTTTCTGCCCCCACCACCCCCCCCCACCCCCGAAGTTTCTTTATAAAGGTAATATATTCATAAATAGGAACATTTCTGCCACATAGGAGGTATGTATACAGAGAAAACTGAGCAGCATATTCCATATATTTTTCACTTAAGGAACCTGTAGAACTAAGAGAATACAGAGAACATACCCTAAGAGCACCTGTTATAAGATAAAACTGGTTTTGTTTTGAATGAAGTCAGTTCTAGATGCATGAGCACAGTAACCATATCTGTGCACAAGCTCTTTGCAAAAAATGGAGTGAGATTTTTTTTGTGGTTTTATGAAAAGTAGACAGAAGAGTAAGATTTATGAAATAAATACCTAACATTACTTTCTAGATTCAAGTCACAACTCTGTCATTCTTCAGGAGTCTTGAACAAAATTCCCCAGTTTCGGTCTAGAAAATTAGAACTCAAATTTTTTAAAACAGAAAAAGCCAGTCCCCTCTGAGACTAGCCCTCTATGAAGTGAGCTGAATCTTTTTTTGTGTTTTGAATCCCTTTCACCCATTTCTAAGACTTAATTTCAGACATACTAGTTAAACTTTTCCAATTTGAGGTGTTCACTAATTTCAGATTTATAGCATATAAAAATCACACACTTTTTTTTTTTAGCTATCAACATTTGGCAGCTTATAAAAAGCTCAGAAAAATTTTAATTGCCATATCAGTAATTAGACCTTATAGTGGTGCTATGACAGAAATAAATTTTATGTGGTAAACTTCAAGAACATGGTATTTCTTTTTAGATACTTGTTTTCTGAGAAACAGACTTTTTTGCATTTCCTCACAAGGTTTTGATTTGCTTACTAAAAATTTTTGGATTGTTTTGTGTTTTCCCACCAATACTTCAGACTGTTATTGTGAAGGGACCAGTGTCCAATGCAACAGTAGTTCTATCTCTTATGGAAATCACAGTGACCCTCATTTGCATGTACATACCAGCTGTCTTTACAGGCAGAGGACAATTATATCTTTCAGTTCATGCAGAAAAGCTTAAAGTGAGGGAACTGGAAATGACTCATCTCTATTTGGCCATTCATAGTTTTAAAAAATGTATTTACAATCTAAAATTTATCAAGAATTTAAAAATAACAAGTGGTGTACATAAAAAAGGGGAATTAAACTTCGCATTACTCTTCCCATAAACTGCCATTGCTGCAAGAGCAGAAAAGCCTCTAAATAAACCATTCTGGTCAGCAATGATTACAGAAATAATTTCCTTGTAATTTGATACTACTTGTGAAAAATGTTGTATTTTACTTGCATGCATGAGATACATTGACTTGGGGATTAGCATCAGGCTTTGAGAAATAACATTCTTTATAGTGGGATATTTCTAGCTAAAAAAAAAAAACAAAACAAAACAAGAAAAACAAAGGAAAGGCAAACCCAAACAGCTTCTTGCCTACAGCATTAAATCCCATTTTGCTGTGCAGTTACTGCAGTGTTGTTCTGCATTTCTAACTGGAATCAAGTAAAATATTCCACAACACTTCATCATTGATTTCAATGACTGCAGGTTCTATGCAGATGATTGGCCTACTTTTGCACCATGTTGTGGTTTGGCTGTGTGCCCTTTGGTTTTCACAGTGATACATACGAACTCTTTAAGACTGCTTTAATGTAAAATGAAGATGGAAGCCAAGGACTTGAATGGCAGAGACTTTGCATATCTAATTTTGCTTTCTATAAGAAGGAAAGTACAGTATTTCGAATTTGATGCATTTCTTAGGAATGTGGTGTGCACAAATTTATGGGCATTTTGTAATTCAGGCATTTGAGCTATTTCATTTTTTATGTGGACAGCTGTATTTGAATTTGCAGTGACAGTAATTACAAGTTCTAGATTACCCAGTGCACAATGGGGCCATGGCTTTTATATCGTGGTCCCAGGGGGACAAGAGCTCGACAAGAGTTGGTTCTCTCACTTTGTCGTGTGGCAATGAATGATTTGCACTAATGTGAAGAGAGTATCTTGGTGGGAAAATGAAATTGATATTTCCAAACATTAACATAACTGAAATGAAAGAGCCAATAGATAGATTTAGTAAAAAGGATTTCATCCTTGCATTAATTTGAGGTGCAGTGATTGCAGAGGAGCTAATAAGGGCGTGTTTTACGTAAATTGAATGAGTCCCATCAGCTGCCCCAGACAGTAATTAAACTTGACCCAGACAAACCCATGCCCTTTCTAATCTCTGTTGGCTGGTTGTAACACACTTGCTGCATGAAGCTCTTTCAAACAGATCATTTACCTTTAAATTTCTCTTCAGAGATTTTTATTTGTTCTGCTCTATCTGTAAAGAGGAGACAAACAAAAAGTCCTGGTTACCATAAAACAAAATCTGAAGCCAGTACTGTGCTTGTGTACTCATGTCTGTTTTCTGACTTCTGCCACTTTATTTCACTTCCATACTGTTTTAATGTTGTCTTCCCACTTCCAGTTCCATTGCAGTGTCTACAGGCATATACAGAGGTCTTAGTATAGATAAGTATGCGAAAACTCGAAAAAGTTGGATCAAAGTTTATTTCTGAGGCATAAAGTAGACCTTTTAAAATGCTTTTTCAAGGCTTTTTTTCTTTCTGATTCATGTGATGACACACACACAATATGGATTTGTATCTGTTGGCATCCTGAGTAGACTTTTTATCAGGCAGCTGTTATTTAAGATTACTTATGGTTTTCTGTTTCACTGATGATGTTTGTTAGCAGTAATACAAACGATTCTTTTATCAGATGAGGTATAGCCTCATCTATGTAAGGGAGCTGCCCAACAGCAACCCTACATGTGGTATGTGATCACACACTACACTGAGTGTTGCTAGCAAGCATCTGAAGGGAAAGATCCTCCTCCTTTTGCCTAGTACACACAAAACTCGGGGGAGGGGGGAGTCCAACACTGCACTTCTACTGTACTAAAATGTGTTTGAAAGTGGCCTGCAATATGTTATTGAAAGATGGGTGAGTACTGATCAGTTGCTTTAATGTTACTGTGCCAGAACCCCAATATGGGATTTGGAGAAACGTGAGTAATTTCACTGGAATCCAGTGCTGCCAGGCTTGTTTTGATGGGATCTCATGATTAATACTTTGATCTTTATCTAGAACTTCATTGGGAGTAGCAGATTTTGGTCATGGGATTGAGTGGCTCTGTCTATTGGGCAACCACATTCTGACCAGCAACCGCATTCTGATGTATGACTGGGAGCCTGACATGTCTGGAGTAGGAATGTGTGGACTTGGTTGCCTGATGGTCTTTTTTAGGGTGCAAAGGGGGAAAGGAAAAGGGACAGTTTATAGCTGGGATCTGTGCAGCTCTACTTGGTTCTGAGACACAGTATCACAAGAATATCCATCACACAAGGGATCTGTCTGGAACTGACCATTAAAGGACGTTGTGTGCTTCAGTGACTTCATTTCTGTGAAATGAGCAGCGGATTACTCCAGTGGGAATAATTATGTGGAGTTTAAGTTTGATTATATTTCTTGGGTTTAATTGTGCTTTATTATTTTTTAAAGTATGCACATATTTTTTAATAGCTTGGGGCATGGTTGGTATATTTTTTTTAAAAAATCCCCAACTGTGTGTGTAGGACTTATTTGCAGAAAAAAAAAACCCTATTTCTTGAAACAGGCTTTTTTTTTTCTCTGTGCTGTTCTGTTTAAAGAAAAACAAATTTGGAATTGAAAAGCAACTCTAGGGATATTTTAGGCTGACTATATATGAGGGATTAAGTTCTAATGTGAATCATGGCGATAGAATATGCAAAAATATTAATTACCCAAGATATTTTGTTTGTTTAGTGTTCTAATCAAGCTCAGGATATGGCCAAGTGTATTCCTTATGAACTACTTCTGCCAAAATTTGAGCTTACATAAGGAGTAGTGGTGATGAACCATATATATGTAGGTGTGGGTGACTGCAGCTTTGGTTATTTTTAGATACATTTGAAAACATCATTCTGTAGCAGTTAGCTGGACTGCAAGTTTCCAGAAACTTACTTTTATGGAGGCAGTTCATCGTTTTTGGGAATGGGGTGAACTGGTACAAGGGGAACAGGACAGAAGAAGAAAGGACAGCTGTGAAAGGAAGGTGATGGACAGATGTGAGGACTTTACATTGTGTCACTTCATTCCTGCCTCTTCACATGATAATAGAAGGCCAGTTGCACTTCATTAAATGCTTTAAAAAGGCAGCAAAGGGGGTTCAGGAGCTGTGGCATGCTATCATTTTCTCTAAGCAACAGCAGCTTCCTGCATTCCTACATTGCAATTCATGTAAAGAAAATTAAGGACAACGAGGTGGTCTGTGTTACCTTGAGTATAAAAATGGCTGTTCTTTTATTTCCATGTTGCTGCTAACCAGAATGTTTCCTTCACACTGATGGAAATAGCTAGGCTTTCTGACCAGGAAGTGGGTGATGTTTTCTGATGCCAAACCATGTTTTATTCTCTCATAAATACAGACCATAACTTCTTTCATCTGTAGTTGCACAGCAGTAGAACCATTAAGTAAGTTAGCACTTTTGTAACAGTAAGAAGCAGTGGTTTTGAGATTGTGTGCAAATATCACAGGTTGTAAAAGAAAACCCTAATATATATAAAGCTAAATGTAAATACATAAATAAAGAAGTACGTAAATCTTTAGAATTTAATCTTTTTGGTGTCTTGACATATATAGCTAAGTAGTGGCAGGAAAGCCTAGTCACAAGTGAGATTTATTGAGACATTCTTATTTGTGAGTACAAGTATGACTTTTTTGGTCTCAGGATCTGTATAAGAGTTATCAGGAGTGCCAGAGCTCTGAACGTGGTGTGAATTTGAATGAGGAGAAAACATAGATAACTTTACTCTGGAACTAATTACAGAAGGCACCTTCATTCTAGAGTTTATTTGGTGCCAGGATCTGGCTCAGATGTACCAGAGATAGATGCAGAAGACGTAGAAATAGCATGTACCAGGGAAAAAGTAACTGCTATCCTTTCCTCTTCCTTGCACTGATAAGGAAAAAAAAAATCACTCTAAAAAAGAAATGTGTGCTGCAGTATCACAATAGTTAACTAACTTAACATCTCTTAAAAGTCATGGAAGAAAATGTGGTTTTCATTTAAAAAAAAAAAAAGGAAAAGAAGACCAAAACAAAAACATTTCCTTCATAATAGAGGTTGTGTATCCAAGTGCTATTTTGTCATGCAAAGAGTCAAGAAATAATTTATGCTGAGAAATTGTTGAGGGAAATACTTGATTACATCAGTGAAAGAAAATAAAGGCCCAGTTACAGCAAGGGAGTTGTGTTTCTAGGTTTTCTTCAGATGAAGTCTAGAAGAACATATCTGCACAAATACATAGATGTACATGTGTAGTTTTTGTGGAATATAGTTCTAACTTTTTGCTTTTCCCCTTTTTCATCTTACTGTTGTTTGTTTATGGACACAAACCCAAAAGCTTTTGTACATCCTGATAAATATTAAAAAGCAGATATTAAAGTTGGAGATTACCAAACCTTGGGAGCACAGCTCCTGGAGCAGAAAGAAAGCTAAGGCATACCTGGGATCTAATGAGCAGGTTGAAGGAAATGTGTTATTTGTGTCCCATTTTAAAGACTTCCTAGTTTGGTTCAGTTGTGTCTCGTGACTTTTGGCTGCTTGAGCACACACTTGAATTTACTTCTAAGGTAAAGATAGGCCAGACTGCTTTGAATGTAGAATAAAACATTGAACCATTAGGCATAAAGGAAATTGGGTTTTATGGAATAGTGTGTATCAGTTTGGACTGACAAAAGATGCTGCTAGTAATAGATGCCCAAAAAGACATCAGAGGAGCTTCTTACTTTAAAGAGCTAGATGGAAAGAATTGTGGCTTTCCAGCAGTCTGTAAGAACCTGGCACAGACTGCTGCCTTCACATCACAAATCACCACAGAAACTAAAAAGGTAAAGATGGACAAAATTAAATACTTGCTGAGAGGAAGCTAAGTACCTGGAAAACGCAATACAACATTTGCCAAAGATGCATATGGTGCCTAAAAGATTTGATAGACAGACACATATAGATTCTCCTTCATAATAAACTGCTATAATTATAGGGTAGCCTTGTAAATGTACCTCTGTAATCTGCAATGATACTGCATTAGAACCTGAAGAGAAATCAATGTGAAAGAACACATGCAATTTAATGTTGTGGGAGGGTGCATCTTGTTTATATTTTTAGAAAGATATTTTGTACTCTATGCCACTGCTATATCATAGTTGAGGAATTGTCTGGTATTTAAAAATTTTAAAACCTTCAGCTTCTGAAAGTTAATATATGAAAGCTTCTGAAAGATGTATCCTTTCCTTTTACTATTTTTGTCACATATATAGTTGTCGCTAAGTGACGTATATAAATGACATATAGCAAGAGGAAGGGATAAAAGAATAGTTTAATATTCTGTCTCAGCTTATCCTGTTATACATATGTCATATGTAAGAAAATTCACTGTGGGGGAAAGGTGTAAAATCTTAGTCACCATGAAAGCAAAATTTCAAGGAGCTCATGTTCAAGTTAGGGAGAAAGAGTGCTTCACAGATTTGCTAATCTGGAAGAATGCTGAAAGCACTGTCACAGCCTATCACAAATATTTAATATGTTGTGAAACTCTGGTGATAGTAGAGATATAATACCTGCTTTTTATAAAACGTAAAATATTGTTGCAAATAATCAAGCCAATTTTCATCATGTTTTGACTGCAGCAGCAAGTAAGGCTTTGGAACAAATCTTGAGGGAGGAAATTAGAAGATATAATTAACTATTGAGTATATGACAAAAGGGTAAAGAAAAATGACAAAATGCAGCATGGTTTTATCAAAGATCAATAAGACTACATTGCTAATATTTTATTTACAGCTGCTTTCTAGACAAAACAAGTGTGCTAAGAAGGCACTCACCTGCATTTCTGTA
>NW_008238373.1:1812536-1876649 GCF_000691975.1 Corvus brachyrhynchos | reverse complement strand
CTCTGTCATGTTACTTCACTGCTACCAGAGGTAACAGCATCATTTTGGCCTGCCCCCCCTAGAGTTGTGATCGATGGGCTTGGTCAGGCTGTGGAAACTTATTACATAATTAAAACAAGAGTAGACCTGTGTCCTGACCTTTGTCATGGCCATAGCCCTTGCAGGACTTGAAATTTTCACTACCAAGTAAAATTTTTGTTAAACTTCTGTCTTTCTATATTATGACACAAATTTCAAAATTAGGAACTGAGCTGACCTTAGGATTTCATTCATCAGGGTGAAGGTCTGCATTAATTAGATTTTCACATGCTTCTGCTCTTTCTAGCATGATTTGTGGAAATATGGTGCATGTTTAAGTAATCTTATAACAGACTACTGGGGAATATGCTGAAATTGGTGGTGTTGTCATGTCTCATACCCAGCACAAATGAACAGGTTGTTTTAAAATGTAGCCACTTGGTTCAATCAAGAAACACTATGGATAAAGTAGGAGATGCGTTTGTTTTGAAAACTGTTTGTAAAATATTTTCTGGGGTGGATTTTTACTTCCTTAATTCAGTGATCTCTCTTTCTCACCTTTATTTTTGGAGAATCCTGTTTTCAAATTTTGTCAGATCTCCACTTTTCCCATGAGGGCATTTCTGGAGGAATTTCAGGGCCATTTGAATGAGGAGCTACCTTTGCTCTGCATGCACTGAGGTGGCCCTGGGGGCAGTGGCAGGATTCTCTTCCGGTGACAGCTAATGCCCTTGCTTCCGAAAGGGAGCATGCACACATATTCTCTGGCTCTCTTTTGGATGTCTCAAGCACTTGAAGCTGTTAGCATTATGTGTTGCTCTTTCTTTTGCTGTATAATGTGTTGCTTGTTCTTAGCTGAGTTGAAATCTCAGTGATATGCTTATGAAAGTTGTCTTGCACAACCCAGAATCTGTTTAAATTTTAATAATAATTGTGGGGCTAAAATATAGGGAAAAAAGTACTTGCTTGACTTGCACAGGGGTTGATGTACTCTGGTCCTATCCTTAGAACTAGCGAAGAGTACACGGAAAAATTTTAACACTAAACAAGCATACTATGAAAGATAGGACAGTGTAAAATGAGAGAGATTGAGATGCCAAAAAATTCAGAGAGCTTGGCAAAAGTAAAGCATAGTTTTTACTGTGGCAATCAAGTACAGGACTGAGAAATGTGAAATTAATAATTGATAGTTTTATTCTAGTTGTTTGAATAGTCTATGAATGTATTCAATCAATACATTATTCACTGTAATTTAATAAATATGTGTTTCTGACTTTGAAATTACGTTGAACTGTCTGCAGGCAGACATGGAAAACTGTGGGAATGAGGGAGATGGTGTTGATATGTCTTTTTCTTAATTCTCTTGCTTAGACAGGCTTTCTGCTTTGACTTCTGAATTTAAGATGATGTGTGGGTTTAGTTCATACCATCCATGTGAACAGATAGGAAATCTGGAGGCAGAACATCAGAGAAGAAAAGTCAATCTTCTTGGGTATTTCCACACATCCCTAACTTTATTAATGTTCTAAGTACTAAAATATAAAAGTATATTTTATGTATAATATGATAATATACAATATAAATATGTAAAGACATCAACATATAACATCTGTGGGTTTTTTTCCCCTTAGAAACATAAGCTTTTATACAACTAGCAAAGGCAGAGATGAACTATTTCACTGATAATAAGAACAAGAAGAAATATATTTGACAGTATTGTATCAATTTGTGCCCTAACCCTAGACCTTGACCAATTTTTTTATATTTAAGTTTTATGTTGCCTGGAAATTAGACTTAAAACATATTTTATTTTGTGTTTATTCAAAGCAGAAAGCTTTTTTTTTTCTTTTTGTTGTGAAACTATATTGTGCGGAGGCCGGTTGCTTACCAGGTTTTCCATGTTTTATGTAACCAGGATGTGAGAAAACTGTCACATGATTTTAGGAAAGTATCTGTCAATAAAAATTCAATCCCTTAAAAAAAATTTTAAAAAACCAACCAAACAAACAAAAAAAAACCCAGCTAAAGCAACCTCACAGGATGAGAAATCTAGAATGGTTTACCAATCTAAATCAGAAGAGGATTAAAAACTCCACAGTGAAAAAGAACAATAAATGAAGTTTCTAATCCTGGCATATTCAGCATAATCTCCCAGGTCAGTCTTCAGGCAAACAACAGGCAAAATTAAATTGCTACTTTGTAACTGCAAATGCATATTTAATATGCACTTATGCAGTACTTGGGCTTATTATTTGAAGAAAAGATGGCTAGAATACCAATTTCTGTTTCATTCCCCAGGTTACGTGTGCACCTTGGAAAACTGTTCTCAGCAGTCACGTGTTGCACATTATATCTAGGCTGAGTGGTACAGGTTAGCTGAAAAATGGGAAATTTGAAAAGCTTGTGAAATTAAAGGAAAGCATTAAAGAACTTTAATACTTTTTATCATTGAGGTATTAATTTTATATGTGAAATATTAGTGTGCTTGTTCTATTTGAGTCTTGGTAAAGTATATGAACAGCAAAAAGGTGAAAATGAAGTGCGATTGATTTGCCCCTGAAAAATTGTTCATTAAGCTTTTGCTGCATAGTTTGAGAAAATATGATGTGTAAATTTATACTGAAAATTATTTAAGAAATTGTATCTAGCTGAAATTGCTATCTCAGCTAAGAATATGAACATCTTTGCAGTCTTTCTGTCTCTCTGACATGTTTGTCGTCTTCTGGCATTCTGGGCCATGTTGGTGCTGCACTAAATGAGGCCTGAGTTAGCTGGCACTTTGCTGACAGCATATGTAGAAAAGGAGATAGAAAAAAAAAGTGAAAGGAAGGAATGATTTAGACTAATATGGGACAGCAGATAGCTGAAGTACACCATTTTCTTCCTTTTGAATGCAACTCTTTTTTTTCCTCCTATTTTCTCTCTGGTTTTTAGTTTGGGGTTTTTTTTGGTTGTTATTTTTTTGTTTATAAAACTACATAATTGAAATCCTTTCTAAATGAGAAACCATAAGAAGACTACAATTGTCTTTTTACATTTTGCAAGAATAATAGAAAATGTTAGAAATGGAAATTCACCATTTTGTCTATTTCTTCTTCCTTTTCCTTTATTTCCTCTACTGTCTCCCAAAAATAGAGCAAAGCCTAGGGTACATTTGGCTTCAAAGCTTATGAAATCACTTTGCTGTGTGAGCATTTCTGGTGTTACTAAAATGGACAAAAAAAAGAGGGAAAAGGAAACAAGCAGATTTCAGCTTTTGAAGATGTAAGCAATATGTGAGTAAGTCAAGTTAACTCTTGAGGTTGCTGAATAGGGTGTTCAGAGCTGGTGTTATACTGAAGCCATTCACTCTGCATTAGGAAGAATTAAAATGGAAAGTCTGTGTCCAGTGTGTGTAGGTGTACTGATGCAACTGCTGTGCTAATGGTGAAAGTGTGGTATAGTGCTCTGGGTTTTTGGAGAGAGGATCACCGAGACAGGCAGAAGGGGGAGCTTTTGGAGTATAACTCATTTTGATCATTAGTCTCAGCTGGTGCTCAGTGACAGCTGTGCTCCCGGGCTTTTGCAAATCCGGCGTAAGGAGGATAGAAGACACATCTTTAAAGATAAATGTGAGGTTATAACAGCAAGATCCTCAGGGAAACATTATTGCAAGCTCTGCTGTAGCACAGCGCCTCAGTGCACATGTTTGTGTTTTCAGTATGACTATTCTAGTTTTCTTCCAATTCTCACTTCCATTCATGTCTCTTCCTGCCCTCAATAATTAAGCAAATGCAAAGCTAACAATATTTTATGATATTGCTGATTCTTAAGGATTTTCTTTCTCACCTTGTAGCTCTTTGAAAGGCTTGTCTTCTGAGCATATCAAAGGTCTATAAGGTGAATTCATTGAGTCAGGACTTGTATTTCTCTGTAGACAATACTGAACATGCTTTTACCCACATTTTTCATACAGGGAGACAGGATGGAAGGAAACCATACTTGAACTTGTGAATTTGCATTCAGTAGTGAATAGTTCTACATGTTCTACAGCGGTGGCTTTCACGAACAGTGGTGTTCAATTCTTGATCATAGGGGTTGGGTGAGGACCTGTTGTGTCATACTGGTGGAGACAAGATCAATAGTGCTTCATCTTCATGAGAATGGGAGAAAGAGACAGATCATACACAGGTGGAGAACATGGAATTTGGAAGCAGAGCCAGAAGATTCAGGCTGAGTCACAGTAGCAGAATTATAACAAAATATCCACAGAAATCCAGAATACCTGATACTTCCAAACTTAATTTCATGTTCTCATTCTTTTAGTTGATAAACTGTGTAATCCTTTGCAAGAGAGGAAAAAATAAAAGTCTTTTTATCCCTTACTGGGGTTTGATAAGTCATTCCAAGCTCCTAAAAAATATCTTCTGAGTTTATAGTCATCTTACTTGCTGAAGATTTTTGGCAGGATCCTCAGAATACTGATTTGATCTAAAGCTGGAGTTCCTGTCTAATTCAAAACTTAGTATGCTTCCTATCCCTTGTCAAAATAATTAGGGGAAAGGTAAGAAAAGGGTTCAGGATTCATGACCTGGGATTTCTAGGAAGAAATGTTGTTTTATACGTGAAAAGTGGTAATTTATCCTCTTAGGGGGAAAAATATCTCAGAGACCTTGGTTTTAGTTTTTACTGTTTCCACAGAGGGAACAGGCAGTCAAGAGAAATTCTTTGCTATTCCATTTAACCTTGTAGCAGAAATCAGCCAATCATTTAATAGTTATGAAATGATTAATCACTTAATTATTCCAGATTATTTGCAAACATCTTTACCTCTTGAAAGTATTATCTCATTTAATTTAGGTATATGAGGTGATTACGGTGTCTGGGGCCAAAAGCTGTTGCTGCTGCATTTTATTTATAAATTAACAATGTAAAATTGTAGCTCAAAATCTTGTAGTTGACTGAAATTTAGCCTATGCATTAAATATGGCTATGATTTTTTTTTTTTTTTGCCATTTAGGGTGTAGATGCAGGGATTAACATTGTACAGTCAATATAGATACAAAGTAATTTTAGTTTGAATTAATTCCATCAAAATCTTGTAGTTGACTGAAATTTAGCCTATGCATTAAATATGGCTATGATTTTTTTTTTTTTTTTGCCATTTAGGGTGTAGATGCAGGGATTAACATTGTACAGTCAATATAGATACAAAGTAATTTTAGTTTGAATTAATTCCAGTGTATAGTGCAGATAGACAGGGTACTGGCAATCCATCTGCAGTTCAAAACAGCAGCTGTTAAAAGCCTGTAGGATCGAGTACTAAACAGGTATTTTGCTAAAACTAAACAAAAATAGAACTTTCATTGTGCCCTGAATTATAAACATGATTCCCGTTGCTTCACAAATGTCTCTTACATCAACATCAGTGCAGGCATCGGTGGGGTCAGAGGGCAGTGAGGCGGGAGCAGATTCAGCACCCACCTCCCCAGGCTGATAACGACTTTGGAGCTGAAATGCTTCTGCTATAGTGATGCCTGAAATTAGGTATAAGGGAAATATCAGGTGCCCTTACCTAGGGAGAAACTACTTCTTGGTTAATGGTGGCTTTCAAATGTAATTTTCCCCTGTCAGGAACTACAGTGGCACAGCGAATCCATCCACCAGGCCCTGCATCATGGCATGGTGTTAACTTGAGGAAATGAGCCGTATTTTCAAATATCAACACAACTTCTCTTGATAGGATTTACCTCTTCATTTCCCTTTAAGTAAAACTTGTGTTGTCCTTTCTATAACTTTGGTTTCTTTTTATGTTTGATGGGGGATGTGTGGTTCTTGCACTGGTATTGTCCACTCAATTTGATTGTAAGCCCTACCTGGTTAGGTACAAAACTTCAGTGGCTTAACACTATGTTCTGTCTGTATTGTATATGTTAAGTACTTTAAGCATACAACTCATTCAATGCTGATACAGAGATTTTTGTCATAGCTTCTTGCAGTAAAACTATTTCTCTATGCTTTGAAAACTGAGTATTTTCCAGCTTGCATTTAGTAAAATGTGTTAACTGAATGAACAAAACATATTTCTGTAATTTAAGTTTCTGTCTGTCCTCGATCTCCGTAGCAATTGTAAGGAACACGCAAGCTGCATTAGAGCAGAGATTTATATGAACATGGCTACCTTTGTGTTGAGAATGCTTATTTTTTGATTCAACATATACTTGATAAAAAGAACACCTTAATAGTATTAAAATCAGTTTAAATCAAGTTATTGATTCTTCTAGCTTAAAAACTAATTGCTAGTATAATTAAATAATTTTTCTGTCCTATTTATTCCAAGACTACTTCATGCGCAGATGGACAAAATGATATAATTTCTCTTACCATAATCTGAATTACTTAAATTCATTACTGACTTCTTTACACATATCCTTATTTTATGTTGCTTGAATACTAAAGTATTTTTAGACAATAGTTAAAAACCACCATAAAAATTAAACTCCAACTGAATAGCAACTAAGATTCTGACCAATGCATTTGAACTTAAGCAAGACATTTAAATGCTGTAAAAATTAGCAAATTAATGGGTGGATTAAGGGAAAAAAAAGCCTCATTTCCTGTTTTGTAATTTACAGATATTTTTCCTGCTATTAGGTCAAAGCATAAGAGAGGGGTTCTGAATATGCAGGAAAAAACTCTCTAAACATGACAAGATTATTAAATGTTGAAATATCTGGGGGAAAAAAGAAAAAATCTATCAAGTCTGACATTCAGAAGTCATGGATACCCTTTTAATATATAATATAGTATGCAGAAATGTGTCTTTTTCTTGCATAATCCTTTCTTTTTGGGTGTGAGCAAAGTGACCTGTGGTCAACAAGAAAGACAGACTGTCTTCAACTAATAAATTATTTTGAAAATTTGAAAATTAAAAACTGAACAGTGATAGAGGGATACAGTGAATAAGCAGTTTTGTTAGCACTGCATTATAGGTGGTGTAACCAAGGAACAGAGGCAAATTGATTGAAAAATGTAACAAAATTTATGTCTCTTACAAGTTTATCTCATAGCTTATCTCCTGTCTTATTCCCTTGAATGTATTGCATTTTGTCTAATAAAGGGCTAGGAAACTTGGACTAATAATGAGATAATTATTAGATCTTTAGATGTGGCGAAGAAAGTCTTAGAAATATTTTCCAACATTTTAATGCATTATTTATTTTAGGGTGTATTGCCAGATGAAGTTAAAATAATACAGAAACTTCTGGCCAAATGTCACTTACAATATTCTTTTAAAATTGCTTCCAGATGTTTAAAAGAAAAATCCTTTTAGTATGTTCAGAAAGCCTGGAAAATTTTACATTTTGAATAAATTTAATGTTCAATCAGAAATCTTGTGTGTAAAAATCAGTAGAATTATAATAATTATTATTATTATGCTAAATTACACTAAAATGCCTTCTTAACACAGTTTGGGTTTCTTTTGTTTTGTTTTTGGTGGGTTTTTTTGAAAATACCTTTGTCTTTGAATGAGTGGGTGAAAAAAACAGGCAATAGAAGCTTATTTAGGTACAAACTGTATTCCTAGCTGTTTTATACTCAAACATGAAATTAACTTTTTTACTCCATTTGTCTTTTCTCTTTCAGTATATCTATTTAATCTTCTTATCAATATAACATAAATCTATAAATCTGAACTTCGGCATCTTTTTACATTTGACATTTTAGAGCTTAAGCAACTTAACATTCTTACAAAGTAGATTTTACTGCAACCTGAGTATGTAACTAATTTTTATAGTCTATTTCTGGCTAAGTTCACAACGCATTGTCATCTTTCAAACCACTAACATTTTCTCCTCTAATATATTTTATAACATATGCTTTCCTTTCATGTTCTGGTTGGATAACAAAAGAAAATACTTTGATCATAAAATCTGGCCCTGTAAGAAGAATAAGTATCTTCTTGCTCTTTAAAGGCTTTACTTCTCTGAATTGCTGTGACACTGCATTTTAGTTTGGAGCACTCCGCCACTCTGGACCTGTATACAATACAATTTTATATGGAATAGTTATGAGGGGTTTTTGTTACTATTCTTTTATTGAGAGTGTCTCTGAAGAAACAGAGCACAATTTCTCAAAGAATATAATAACTTTATGATTCAAAAAACAAAGGCTCATTCCAGGAGCTGAGAGACTAAACTCTATTGCTAACTTTTGTGATGTCTTTGAAGAAGTTGTTTCATCTCATGGTAATGTCTTGGTTTTCCCTTCAGAACAATTGTACAGGAAATTGATGCTACAATAACAACTCATGGGTTTTGTACATACTTCACAGTGAAGCCAGCGCATATATATGTATACATATAATATATGCATATATTTTCTTGAATGTCCTAATTATTCAGGCTCCAGATCATTTACAGTCATTATGTAGAAATATTTTACATTAAAGACTTACTATCAGATACATTTCTTAAGAATTCTTTTTTTTATTTAGTATTTTTTACTTCAGATAGTTCAGGTTTTCAATACGCATTGTAATGCCAATACCTGTGTTCTGCATATAGCTACAAATTCTTATTTCTCTCTCATCACCTTGGCAGGACGAACTCTGCTGGAAAAGCTCTTCAGCCAGCAGGAAAATGCACCACAAGAAGAAGCAGAAAAACTCTGTTCTCGCATTATTGCAATGGGTCTTTTGCTTCCATTCACTGACTGCTTCAGAGAGCCATGTAATCAGAGCGCCCAGCAAAGCACACCCACGTTTGATGTAAGTACTGAAAAAGTTATCTTTTGCCTCCTTTTGAAGCAGGACATGATTTGCTAATGGTTTATCCCTCCTGATAGAATTCTGTTTGTCATTTTAATGAAAATTGCCCTTAGAGTGACCATCTATTTTTCTGTGCTCAGGTATGTACACTTTTGTATCCATGTAAGCATAAGAACGTTCTCCTATAACTTGATTTCTTTTAAACTCATATCTTAGCCTGCCATACTGTTCTTCATTTGCAGTTTTCATTAAGGTATCTTCTTTGAATCAAAGCATTCTATACGACCACCAAGATTTCTATCAATAGCTGCTTCTCCAAAAAATATAAATGAAAGGAAAAACAGAAAGCAGCATGTCACAAAATTTTACAGAACACAGACTGGATGTCTATGCTAGACTTTTTTTTTTCCTCCCCTGAAAATACTTTTTGATACAAAATAGTGCAGGGGTCAGTGCAAGTTCTCTGGCATTCCAGCTATAGTGTTATCTGTGCTTTCCTAAATATCTGTGTTTTCCTAAATAACCCAGTTTATCTACAAAATCGTCCCATGGTCCCTCTAACAATATTATATGCTTATGTTTTGGATTTGGTGTTACTATTTGTTTTTAAGATGCAATATTTGAAACATTTTTAACTGGTTTTTGAAATTAATTGAAAAATGCAGGTTAACTATAAAACTGAGCTTACTCAGGCAACTTAAAATCACACAGCATTTGAAAGTACTTGGGGTTAAATATGCTCATAAAAGTTACTGCAAAAGAAAAGTTTCTTATTTTTCAGGTTGTTTAAAAGAGTCTGGTAATGTTTTCAGTTCTACTGCTGTTGCTATATATTCAGCAATGTCCTTTAGAGTATTGAATATCATATCCCTAAAAAGCTTCTCTGTTATAAATAGATTTTTTACCAAATTCGAAGTTTTGAAAGAAGCAGAAAAGGCTCCTTTTTTAACTGATATACCATGCTTTGTGTAACAGGTATTTTAGTTACTTAGTTTAGTTAGTTTAGTTAGTTTAGTTTAGTTAGTTTAGTCTTTTGTTTAAAGTATCTGACAGGAGGGACATATTAGTAGCCTAGTACCATGTCAACCATCTGTCAAGGTCAGGAATTTAAGATGTTGCTGGATTAGCAGTGTTCTTAATGTGACTTGGTCTATCAGTAAGCCACAAATGTCACAGCTTCTGTGACTATTTTTCTGTATAAATCCACTAAATAGATCACACTCCTGGTAAAACAGTGTCAGAAGTGGTGTATGGCCCTGTTATGTAACCAATAGTTCATTCTTCTTCAAGGGAGCACGCAGCTGTCTTGAACACTGGGATCTCAATAACTGAATTCCCCATGGTGCAGAGCTGAGAGCTGCTGATATTGAGTTTTGGAATATGTTTCTGCTCCAGCCTTGGTGACCACAGTACAGGAACACTGATCAGTTTATTCATTACATGTTCTCTGAAATGAAAATATTTAGGCCTTGCAGTATAAATTCTAATGGCTGAAAAGTTGAAAATTCTCCATCTCCTAGTTTCTTAGAGTAAATAAAATATTTTACAGGAATAAATGCTAATTATTACGTAAGGGAATGAAAAAATTCAAAATTAGCACCAAAAATTATGGTGGTGCTGAATATTACTTAAAAAAGGACATGTAAGGTTGGTGAGTTGTGTCCTCTTTTGCATCTCTCTCCATGTTTGTACCTTGGGTTTTTTTTCTTATTCACGTTTTTCTTGTTTGTTCATTTGCAATTTTTAAAATTCATTAGAGCAAGACTTGAATGTTGATCTAACAGATTATATCAAAGACACAGGAATCAGACTATCCTTAAGTAATACCTAAATTTCACCCATCTAGAATTAAGAGGTACATTTTTTAACCTTACTCCAAAACTGGGAGCAGAGCCAGACCCATATTATTCCTTCACCTCCAAGCTCATCAGACCCCCAGTTCAGTTTCAGATTGCCTCCAGCTTGTCAGATGTCATTTTCACTCAGCTGGAAGTGCCATCAGCAAAGCTCCTGTAGCTCTGTCCTGGTCCCTGCCACCTTGTTGTTCTTCCTCCCTTCTTCATCCAGCTATGGTGCTTGCCTGTTCCTTAATGTTACTTCTTTGGCTGTTTTGATTTTCATCTTAGTCTGGTGCTTGTAAAGTCTCTTACGTCACTCCTTCAGAATATATGAATTTTTTGCAGAATTTCCAACAATTTTTCCACTGAAACCCTTCTTTGAATCCTGCCTATTCTCCTATTGTGACATATCCCTTGTATTTCTGAACTTTAAAGTACTATTTTTTTTACATTGAATAAAATCCATTATTCCCTTAAGTGTGGTCCCACAGACTTTATTTTTTGAAGATGCTGTGTTACAGTTTATGAAAACAATTCAGTAAGTTTTGTTCACTATCTATTGCTCATGGCTTGAGATGAATATAAACAGATTATTTAAAAGTCCTATACCCTCACTTTGATCCCCTTTTCTGGATTGCCTCTAGTGAATTTAATTTAACGTGGCTAATGCTGAAATCTCTTTAAATGTTTGCAATTGCACATTCTGATTATATTCTCATTTTCTTTATTATTCGTGCCTGCTGGTCACCTCTACTTTTCCCTGTCTTAGAAATGTTTATCCAAATCTTGTGTCTGTTTTCTCAGTAAGGTAAGAGATCTGGTTTGCTTTTCTTCTCCCAAGATATTCCAGGCTTCGGTGTAGGCCATTTAACAATGATACATGCCCTCTTTTTGATTTCTTCTTGTATCCTATTTCTTTCTCTTCCCTTCTGTCTGACTGCAATTAAGCAGTGCATTAAAAGTAAAGAGAACTTTCACAGCTCTTAGTTTCTTGGGCTAGTATTCTAATGTCTCCTAGAAGTTAGTTTAATTTAAATTCTTGGCATGTGTGACTCTGGTGTATGCTATGCTTTGTGGATATGGTGCTTACTCCTTTTTTCATATATGGTAAACGTGAAGGATCAATAAATGCCAAATGAGAGCACAAATCTTCAGAGAATTAGCATCTGTCATCACATTTATGCTGAGGACAGTGTCTAGTTTCCAGAGGCTTATATATTAGTCAGATCTTTGGATAAATTTTAATGATGATTGGAGGTGGCATGTTCATGAAGTATCTCTGAACTTTTTGTCAAATTAGCCCAAAGGACAGAAATTTTAGAACTGTTTGAAGACCTTATGAGAAAACTTGCATGCTCAGTCTTGGCCTGTTTTATCATTTCTTTTGAAACATGATGGCAGTTGCCCAGAATAAAAGATTAGTCTAAAAAATAAAAGTTGAACAGAGCTTTAAAGTAACAGAAATAGACAGGGTTGGGGGTTTTAAGATGTTTGCCGTTGAGAAACGGTGGAAGCTTTGGTTATAGCTCTTCCTACCTACTCTTACACTGTAAAAAAAGTATCTTAAAGAGTAAGTGAATGTTCAGTGGCAGGTTCTCTGTCTAGAAATATGTTGCCCTGACTGCTAGTTTCCCATTTGCTGGAGAGGTGCTAATTATTGCTTCATGTATGTCATGATGACTTACTCATCAGGCTATCTTTAGTCTTTCATGCTTCTGCTAGTATATTATAAAAGAGAACCAGAAGGTTGAACTAAAAAATAAATAAAATCAAGTAATTAAATGGGTAACTTAGATTAGCAAAAGCCTACAGAAAGCATGTTCTCTGAAAAAATTTCTTGTCTTTTGAATAGCTGTCGACTGCTTGCCTTTTAAATTTTTCCTTTTTTAGCAGTTGTGGGTTATTCAAGAGGGTTTCTAAAGATTCAAATTAAAATAAAATACCTTCTGAGTGAATGATATGAGAGAAATTAATGCCTTGTGAAAAACTCTTCCATTTGTAAACTGAAGAATCATAGAATCATTAAGATTGGTAAAGACCTCTAAGATCATCAAGTCCAACCACTAACCTGGCACCACCATGTTCACCATTAAAGCACATTCCCAAGTGCCATATTCACATTCCTTTTGAACTCTTCCAGGGATGGTGATTCTACCACTTCCCTGGGCAGCCTGTTCCAATGCCTGACTACTCTTTCAGTGAAGAAATTTTTCCTAATATCCAATCTAAACCTCCCCTGGCGCAGCTTGAGGACTTCTCCCCTTGTCTTGTCTCCTGTTAGCTGTGAGAGCTACCAATCTTCCTACATGTAGTGCAGCTGTAGTCTTCAGCTTTTTAGCATGTTACCTCATTATATTATCCCATTAGAGTAGAACAAACATGAAATTGTCTTGGCTAAGTGGTCCATCTTTGGCAAGAATGTAACAACAGGCAAGTTTTGTCTTCACCTGTTGGAGGATTGCAGCTTTAACAAGGAGAGATCTCATCCACTTAGGTTCTCTCTTAATATTCTCAGAGAGCCATCAGTAATGTGTATAAATTATACATATTTGCATTAGAATTTAAACTGTTTATACATCAATTAAAGAAGCTGGCATTTTCCTATCAGTGTGAGGTTTCTTTAACATCTCAGTGCTAAGAAATATCAACAGGACTTGGTGTTAGCATTTTATCCAGTAGTTGCAATTAGCACACACTGTGGATGCGTAGTCCCTAATTATGACTTCCCATTTCAGATTTTCCAGTTCATGTTGTATAGTCTTAAGCTACGGGCAGTTTTTTATTTCATAGCAAGTTTCTATGTTTTTTCTGACAAACTTTTCGAGTAACTTTGTGTTGCTTCTGAGCAATAGGTTTAAAACACTTAAACTCTTAATGAAAACTTAAATAATTTTGTGATAGGGGCTTTTTTTATAATTTTGTAAGTGCTTTTGAGAAGAAAACCAAGCACACCTTAGTATCCATACCGTATTCCTTGTCTGAGGAACATAATCTCTATTTCACACTGAAGGGTCCAATAACTGCTTCTTTTCAAGTGGCACTAACCAGAAGTACCATCTTCTTTCATCTTTCTTTGTTTCTGGTTTGATTTTGACTGGGCTATCTCTCTATGTCTCTTTTCAGTGCTTCTGTTTAATCCTCTTACTGTATTGAATACAGCTCTTAAGGCCTTCTTGATTTGTCAACAATTTCAGCACATTCTGTAATGAAAGGGCTAAATAACATCATCTGGATGGTACCTTTCTTTGCCATGCTATGATGTGATTTTATAGAGTCGTGTTTGACAGTTTGGGATAGGCACTGCCCCTTGTGCCATTTGTAGTTATGATGCCTGACTAGGCTGTCATCTGTTTCTGAAATAACTCTACCCCAAGGAAGCAGAGAGACAGAGAGCATAAATGGAAAACACTACAAAAAATGGTTGTTTTCCTATTATCTCCTGGCCACCTGTGGTGATGCAAATGCTTTCTAAGGAAATTAAGATGCTGCTTTCTTTCTGCTGAGTAGTAGCAGATGGTGGAACTTTGCAAGTCGGAAGAAAGAGAAATTAGTGACGTGAAGGCTTGACTTAATTTGAACTTATTTGCACTGCTTGTATCAGTCTGAAAATTAGTGGGTAAACAGATTGCAGATAGACTCCTTTCTCAGAAGGCAGAGAGCCAAAATACCAGTGATCATTTCTTTACCAAAGAACTTTCCCAAGTACTGACACCAGCTAGGAGAACTTCAATTCTAAACTGCAGCACAGAGCTGGCAACAATGCATGCAGCATTTCTTCAAGCCTACTTTCAATGCTTGGGCATATAATGTATAAGACTGAATGTAGTCCCATTTTAGGAAATCTGTCAGAGCAGTACCTTGGAGTCAATAGTGAATAAGACTTTAAAAGTGAACAAGTGAAAACTGTGGACTACAGCAGAGAAAACAGATTATTAATCTTTGTTTGTAGTGTAGGTTACCATGGCAGTTCATTTTGACTAAACCAAAGCCCCCATGCCTTCTCTTCCATTGCCCAGTCACACTTTGTGACACTTTGTCTTTTGTGGTGAGCAACTCTGAATATTCTTGAGTGTAGTAAAATAGAAACAGTTGGTTGATCATTGGGCTGAAGTATTGCTTTTATGCTGCTTTCCTGCTCCCATTTTTCTTTTTTTTCAATTTTAATTACATATTTATTTAGAGTTGTTAGCTCTGGCCCTGCAGCTTTCTACTCTTTTTACTCCTTTTCTTTTTTTCTTTCTCTTTCTTCTTTCTGCCTACTTGTGGTGATGCTACTGTATACACTTTCAACTGAAATGCTTTATGTGTGGGATGTTGCTAAGTTTTCAGGTTTCTTTTTGCAATGAACATTTCTTACCTGCTTGTTCTGAAGAACTGCTTCAAGAGCCATATACTGACTGTTAAGTTTATACCACCTGTTTAAATTTTTTAGTATCATTGTGCATATGGTGAAGGTGGTGGTCAGCCTGTCACCTCAAGAGATCTTTATATTCTATGACTTTCTCTAGGTTAGTTCTCTTTCTTCAGAATTTCATTCATAAAAAGATGATTTTTCTTGCTTGGAATTGTGAATAAATGGAAGGTTTAATTTGCATATATTGCATATCTCTCTTTCAAATAGAGTTTTATAGTAGTAAAAATCACATGATCAAATTGCATAGAGGTGAAAAGAATTTTCTAAGGAAGCAGTTTGATTTGGGTAATTCAGATTTTTCAGAACCCAAACTTACTGAAGAACTGTGTCAGTGTAAATGAAAACAACTGAGGAAGGAGCTTCTTGTCTTGGCTTACATTTTCTTGTGAGTCAATGAGAGGACAAACCATCAGGTCATGTCAGTAATAGCTGATAACCTCGTGGTCTTGGCATGCAGCCTTCCAAGTGGGTGTTCTAGTTGGATGTGTAGAGAGGCTAGGTCTTGATCTCTTTTCTTGAAGGGTAGCCACTGTTCCCTCTTCCAAGGAAAGTTTACTGTAAGCTCACCAGTTGAACCTGTTCAGCTACATTAAGTGTAGAAGTTGCTGGGGAATAGGAAAACCAAGACAACAACTCTGGAACAGAATAAGAATAGATGTGGAAATCTGAAATTTACTTTCCTGATTTCCTTTTCCCGTGAGTGTTCTAACTGCAGGGCTAGTGGCTCTCTTTACCTCTACTGGAATATTGTGTTGAATCCTGAGCAAAGTTTGATGGGATCAAACATATTTTTTCTCTCTGGTTGAGAAGGTTGAAGTCATTCCATGGGAAATAAATGTTTCATGATCTTTGACACTTGAAGTGTTTTTAAATTCATTGTTGAGGCACACTGGTTCCCTGAAAAGAAAAAAAATCCCTTGACTCAAGTAAAATGCTTATGTAACAAATTTAGTTCATGAGGATAAAGTGCTGCTTCAGCAGCACATTACAGTATTATGAAGGACTTGCTCTTTTCAACCTTGGAGAGCATCTGTGCTCACTAGTACAGCCAAAGGTAGCACAAGTTGAGGGCCATGTTTAATTACTGCTCTGGTTCTGTCAGTGGCAAGACAGAGCTTTGTTACTGAACCTGTCCTCAAAAAGTAAACCACTTTCCCCATTCTTAAATGTATTGATTTCTTTATTTTAAAAGCTGCTTAAAATAAAGCAGTCTCCTGCTGCTAAGAGCATTTTGAGGTAGTCTGGCTCTAGTTTCTCAAACTAAAACCTTGGTTCTCCAATTAACTCTTTGTCTGCAGTGGAGAGCATGCAGTTGGCTTTCTTTCATTTTAGAGGCTGTATACTTAAGTATACTAGAATGAATAAACCTCCTGAATGGAAAAAAATTAATTCCTTCCATGCACTTGAAACAGACTAAATGCCAAGAAATTATATACAAATGTGGACAAGCTCTTTGGAGCTCTTAGCCTGGAAAACACCTCTGAGATGGAGTCTGGGCCCTTCTCATCCCAAGTAGCAAAAAATGTAATTGCTCTATGCGTTTATCTTGTTCCATCTTAAGTACAGTTACACTTTTTCCTCTCCCTGTTCTTGTTCCATCTTAAATTCAGTTACACTTTTTCTTCTCCACATTCTTCAACCTCTTCCTACTGAAAAAATGTCATCCAGACTGATTTGATGAGTAGGAACCTTCTTGTAACGACTGCTCTGTGTTTACTCCTGCCCCATTTATACTCGCCTGTGAACACGCCAACACTTCTGTTCTCCCTTTTCAGGATAACTTCGAATGTTTATGGTTCTAGAGAAAAATTTTTCAAGTGTACTATTTAAAAAAGAAAATCTCTGCCAAATAGAGCCCTATTGCATCACAGCTCAACACAGGAACCACCAGGAAAGTTAGTACAAATGCACTGTCAAGTAAGAAAATTTAGAGGTACTGCTAATGTACTTTCTCCCTCTACCGCTGTAGAGCATTGTGCTGCTGTACTGCCTCACCTTTCCCATCTGACTGTGCTTTGGTTTTTTTCCTTGAGAATTGTCAAAATACTTCTGGTCAGATTTTTTTCCCCTTGATTCTCACACTGCTAATTCATGCTTTTGCAGCCATTGGGGGCAAAAGTGTATACACCTATTGCTATTTGAACTCCACCTCCTATACCTCTTTTAAACCTTTCTTACAATGGATATTTTTGTTCTTTGAACTGGAAGCAGATAAACAGCTGATTAAAAACAGAAATGACATTGAGCAGAAGGTTGTATCACCTATATATCTCCAGGAGCAACTCAGCATACATTCAAGGTTGCATGTTATATTCCTACAGTGAGGAATACACTACTCTGTAACTCATTCTGTGGCCCAGGGAACAAAACTGTTCTTTCTATGAAAAATGTATGACCCCTCTTCAAAAATCTCTAGGCCCACCAGAATCACTTCAGATGTTTGCTGCAGGTCTAGCTCATGGCCATAGTTTTGGGTTCACTAGCTCCATGTTATTTTCTAGAGTAGTTTCCAACATCCATTTGCATCTTTAAAGATAAGCCAGAAAGAATCTACAGCTCAAGCAGTGAAGGAATATATTTAATATTTAATTTATTATGTACTTGAAGTGTAATGCTGTGGTACCAGAGAAGGAAAAGTTGTAACAAAAAGCCATTCTCTGTGCATACTGAGAGCTGTCTGGGAAGAGAGTGAGTTAAACTACAGACCTGACTCTCTGCTAGCATCTATAAGTGGTAAAGTGTATATTGATTAGGTACCATCAGATCCTGCAGGCAGTTTGCCTCGCCCATGTGCAGATGCTCTGCACTTTTGAGAACCAGTAGAAAGTGCTGTGTAAGGATGTGTGGAAATGAGAACTCTTCTTGACATCATGTTTAGTGCGCTGGACTCAGACAGCTTGAAGATTCCAGTGTCTGCCCAGAAATTAATCTGAATAAATAAGACTGGGATCATTCATTACAAGGATATATATGTAATTTTTTCCCTCAAAAGAGAAGCTTTAAAAACTAAATAGTGGAGTTTGAGCAAGATGAAGTGGAAATTCCAGATGTATCCACAACTTGATCATGGTAAGTGTATTCACTGACTGTATGTACAATGATATTTAGTAAAAAATGCGTCTGAAATGAAAAGATTAAAGGAAAACAGTTGAATGTGGAAATCTAGGTTCATGGATGATTACTTTGCAATTATTAATACTAAAAACAAATCTGGATTTTTTCATTTGGATTATTTTGTTTCTTTTGCTTCAACAGGACTTCAGCAACACAGAATTGGCTGCATATATCTTTCTTCAAACTGTTCTAATAATCATGCACATTTATGGCATTATCAGATTTGAAAAAGGAGAAATGAGATGACTTAGTATATTAACTGACAAGGAGCTAAAGACAAAACATAAAGAGGATTAGGTTTTGGACCGTAGTTTCAATGTGTAGGAATTAGGACATTAAAATGATTTGTATTTTTGAAGGGCATGAAAGTAGACAGGGTTAATCTTTTCCCTTTTAAAGTGTAATTTATGGACTATCAACTTGCCTCCAGAGCTTCAGACTACCTTTCTCTCATGAGGGTTTTTCATATTTTAAATTACATTTACAAGCTTGCAAGTAATCTGAAAAAAGTTGTTGTTAAATACCTTGTTTATGTGTTGAAAATGGATATGTTTTCATTGTAGTGCAAGTCGAAGGCATTTTTGGAAAGTCTACATTTACATCTGTAAATTTCCATTACATGAGGAGTCTATTCCATTGTCCTTCTCTGCACTGAACAGTGAATAAAAAAAAATCCCCCCCAAATGCAACACAAACAAATAATCCTGTCTTTTATACTCACAAAGCTCCCATGCTGGGTAAAGAGTTGTTTATTGAGTTGTGTGATGTTTTAATTTATAACTGCTTGTATAGAATATGCTGTAAATTATATCAGCAAGAATATGGGTACTTCATATTTTCTTACCTTCATAATGCATACCATCTGTACAATAATTCTGAGATTCTTTTTTTTTTAAATGTATCTTGATTCATATGGACTAATCTTACTTCAAGAATCTGTCGCTAAATTATTGTATTGTGTCTTTCAAGAACCGCCATGGTGAAATGTCATGCCCAGGAACAGTTTAACTGTTTGTCTTCCTTGTTTATGCTATGTCAATATTATCTACAGCCAGTTGTCTTTTGTTTTACTGCCCTATAACCCTACCTGTAATCCTATTGAAGTCATCTGTGCTTAGCCAGTTAACCGTGTGCAGAGCATGTTCTTCCCTGTGTTCCTTGGACTGTATAAGGTGGTAGAGTGGGCAAGAAAAAAATAGTTCTGGTTTGTCTCAATGACTTTTTCAAGTCTTACTTACCTCTGTGTTTTTGAGATTTAAATGGTGCAGAAACAAGACAAATAGCAAAATCCAGCACTTTTTCTCTGCACAGTATGTACAGGTAGGACTCTCCTCCTTTTTATTCAAAAAGTATTGGAAATTGGGCAGAAACTCAGAAATACATATCCTCTAAAAAGCTGGAAATAGACAAAGGGAGAGAACTAAGTGATTCAAAGGACTGAATTAATCAAGCCTTTTCAGATGTTCAAAGAGAGTAGCATGGTAATGGGAGAAGGAACATAGAGTTCAGGGCTATGTAAAGAACCTGATGTTATTTTTTATTAAGCTTTTTATCCTTTTTTTTTACCTCTAAAGTCAGTGTACGTGTCTGGATTTTTGCCATGTTTTTCCTGCTGGGAAGGTCTAATGAGCTTCCTTTGACCCTGACCAAGGCACCCTCTGTAAAACAAAGCTTTTTACTTTATAACCAGTATTTGTTTGTTCCACATAAGTTGCTCTCAATAGAACATTATCACTCTTAAAACAATTTCTTTCTAGGCAAGTAGAAACTTAGTCACATAGAACAGTGATTATCCCAAAAACAAGCATCATTCTTCTCCCTGCATATCTTATCAAAGTTTATTATCTGTCAAATTAAAAAAAAAAAAGTTTTAATCTAAAAATTAAATATGTACTGGTTTTTACTCAGGCCATAGCATGAATGAAGTCTAATGAGCATCATCTTTATAAGAAGGTATTACTGTGATATGATTGTATTTTCGTCCTGTGACTCGATTTTTTTTCTAGTTTTGTACTACAACATTTGCATCTTTCCACATCATTTACTAGGTTACTCGTGCAATTGCTGTAAATGATCTCTATAGAATTTAGAGTCTTCTAAACATTTAATCACAAGCTGTGCGTGTTGATGCAGACTAGGAGTCACAAGAATAACTACCTGAATTGTGGTCATCTGAAATCTTGCTGTTAGCTTAAAGCATAAGTTTGCCCTAGTTTTCATCAGAAAGTCTTCGTGTCCTACTTTTAATCATAGACTCAAACTCAAAGCTATTGAGCAATAAGGATGTAATCTGATTTGAGCCCAGAGGACTGAGAACACCTTTAGCTGTTGGTTTGTTTGTTTATTTTCCTTTTACTGCAAAAGAAAACCCACCTTCTTATCTGCTTTTCTAAAAATATTAAAATGGAAATGATAAATGTAGGACTGCAAAGACTGCATATATCAGTTTAATTTATGCTGAAATAATTCTGTTCATTTTCCTTGCTTGTATGTTTGGTGTAAAAAGTTTATGTATGGTGTGGACTGAAATATTTCCCTCCAACCCATAAAACCGGCCATATGTGATGAAGTGCAGTCATGATGGACAGAATGTGTTACCTAAGGAAAGAAGTGTCAGAGTTCCTTGCTCAAAAAAGTGCTGAACTGCATCCTAGCATGTTGTTGTGTTGTAGAAAATTAAAAGCTTAATTTTCTGTTGTTAATGATCATAACTATTTTAATATAGATTTCTCTTAAGTCTTTATCAGACTGAAGAGCATAAAACCAAGTCTGTCTTGATATAGGGGATGTTATTTGTACTGAAAACAAAAGCTTAGGTATTTTGACCTTGTCTTTCTATATGAACTTTTCAACCTTTTTTTTTTTAAATCACAGCAAGACCAGCTTTATACTTGGGCTGCAGTTAGCCAACCCACACATTCAACAGATTACATTGAAGGAAGCTTTCCAAGGAGAATTCCATCTGCATGGCCCCCACCCAAACCTCCAGATGAAGAACAAAGACTCAAAATTTCAGAAGAAGGTACAGTTCTTGGACACAGAGAAGAGAAATATATAGCTTAGGGGAAGCTGCTGTGTTTTAGAACCT
This sequence comes from Corvus brachyrhynchos, assembly GCF_000691975.1. Lineage (NCBI taxonomy): Eukaryota > Metazoa > Chordata > Aves > Passeriformes > Corvidae > Corvus > Corvus brachyrhynchos. Next base: position 1,855,428 of record NW_008238373.1, on the reverse strand, counting down.
GAGATATAAACTTGGTATCTTAGCTACTAACAAACACCTAGTTTTGAGAATCTTGGATTAGCATCAGAAATAACGTTAGCTAGTATGAATCTAATAAAAAATATTCACCAAAAATGCATTCTTTTTGTTAGCAACCAAGATGTGTACTGTGAGGAATGGATTTTGCCGGGTGCTGTGATCTTTATTCTTTTTCAGTTTACATACCTTCAGAGCTATTAGAAATGGGTTCTTTTCTCCTCTTAAAAATATGGAAAACTTCAGAAGCCCACTGGTGGTATACTGAAAGTTATTAGAGTGGTGTAAGGTATTCCTTTGTAGATTCAGCAGTCTCATGCTGACAGGGGTAGGAAAAGTGTATCTGAAAAAATAAATTGTAAACTTTGTTTGCAAAGTCAGTTTATCTTAAAAATTGTGAGGTTATGCTGCCAGCCAAATTTCTGCAATCTTCTTCATGCTCTTTAAGATCTTCATTTAAGCTGAGCATTAAAACAAAACCAAGTAAGAAAAAAACTCCCCTGTAGCTGACAAATTTAGAAAATAATTTCAAATCTGTTTACTCTTAGTAGTGTTGATCCATAAATACCACAGGTTCTTGGAGGCTTTTCTTTCCATTAGTTAGTATTCAGCAGCTCTCAACACTTTAAGACTGCATTCATCCCCATGCCCTCCATGGAGAGCCACTGGGTATTCTCAGATTTTCCATTCCTTTCCACTCCTCCTTTTCATTGCTCAGATTTGAAGAGTTAAGTCATTATTTCAACAGATCTCTTTGTATTGTTTGTAGGCTTTGGGTGGAGTTAATTTCAGATTTGCTTCTCTTTGGGACTTCTTTGCTACTTCCCCTGGAACATGAGCAAAGTATTTCTTGCATGGACACCTTTTACCATGGCAACAATTTACTTTTACTGGTATCACTTATTCCAGTGCTCACAAGCGAAATATCTGATACCCACAAAAATGCAGCACTGCTATATTGTTCTGTTCATGCTGTGGCTTTTACTAAATTAGATCTATTGGAGATCAAGGAAACATTTCTGCACCCATCTCACTGATTCAATTCAGAGTGTGGAACACCGCAGTACTGGATTGTTGAGCTAGTCCAGTTTTTAACTGATGAGCTACTGTTTTATGCTGTATTCAATGAAAGTGCTGCCATACATGGTGGTAGAATTCACTGTCATGTACTCTGAGAGTTGTGTTTCTCAGCTTGGAGACTTAGCTAATGGATGTGTGATCACAGTATTTATGAACATACTCTGCACTGGGAAAACGAAAGGGTGAATTTCAAATTAAATAATTTTGAGATTTTAGCCCAGCAGAGGTTGGTGCAAGGTAACAACAGTTTTGTGCTCTAAAATCTAGAAGAATGTTGATAACATAAAATATTTTACAATGTAAAGATACACTTAGAAGTGTATTTCGACCAAAAGGACAATACTTGTAAGTTTTAAATGTATTCATTTTATACACGGTTTGTTTCCATCCTATGTTGTTCTATTTATTATGCCTGCTACATGGATGTAAAGTGTACAGGAATTGTGTGTTCCTTATCTCAGCCACTGCCCTCTCAAAAAAAAAGCAAAAATACTAAGAAATAGAGTTAGAAAAAATCAAAATACACTATTTTCCACTTTAAGTTTAATGTAAGTAGTTCTTAAAATTTATTCATTGAAATTTCGGTGTGATTTTTCAGTGCAGGGCATGGAGGAAAAAGGAAAAGTTACAAGTTTTTTTGAATACAACTCAGGCAGGTGAATAATTTAACTTTCTTTAATTGTTCACATGCTTGCCATTTGGAAGAACCTGGAGGTGAGTGATGTGAAACCTGAGGATTAACACCTTCCTCAAAATTTGTAACTAAATTATTTTATGTATTTACACCTTTGCAATTTTGTAGGGGACAAATACTTTTTTAAAGGTTTAAACTATTGTGTGCAGGCTAGCTGTATTTTGTATTATATAGAATTATTGCTGTCTGGGTTACAGAGATATAGTAATACTAGAAACAATAGTTCCTTCATAAAAAACCCCATGCATTTTAGACAAAAACATGCATAGATTAACAGAGGAATGGAGCAGGATATTTTATAGAGTCTTTGCTTTTATTATATACGTTAGCATTAGAACAATAGTGGACCTCAAAGTTTAAGTAAGGCAAGACAAAACTCTCCAAGGTTTCAGGTAATCCATCCTAAATTAGCAAAGTAGTTAATCATGTGTTTAGTATAGTATGTATTTAATAGTCTTGCTGTATGCTCTGTATCATGTGAAGCATTGCTAGATGTGTGAAAAGGGGCCATTAGAGTGGTCAGGAGTTTTTGGGGTTTTGGGGCAGTGGGTGTGGTCAGGTTGATTGTTGTTGTTTGGGGATTTTTTTAGGTTGGCTATTTATTTTAAAATGGACATTTGGAAATACCCAATATGAATTTGGGTTCAAGTCATCAAATACGATAAAAACATTTTTCAGTTCTGGTTTCAGTTAAGATGGTCGACAAAATGAGCCAACATCACCAGTAAGACCAATGTGTATGGGACTAATTTTCTATTTGAATACCCCAAATCTGTTCCTGTCACTTCTTACAGCATTTCACTCTACCATTATCACATCTCAGCACATTGCCTAAATCTAAACTCACCAGGGTATCTGAAATTCAATGACTTTAATGCTTTGCTGATGACACTATTCTACTTAACATATAGGAAAATGCAAGTAAGCAGGCACTAGACCCCAGTCATCCTGTCTCCCCTGTGACTGTTTAAACACTTGTGAAGACACTCAAAGATTATGCAACTTCTGCAAAATGAAACAGTCTCAGCCCACTAAATATCACTGTGGGTTTACAACCTGAAATCTAAGTTAGTCTCTAAAAACAAAAAACCAAAACAAAACACCAAAAAAATTAATGTTTGGTTTGGTTTAAAGGAAAGATTCATTTCTCATGTAGCACTTTTTTCCTTTCCCTAACTGTTTTTTTCTAACTGTGGTGGTAGTGCTTGGGTTTTTATTTATCCTTTCGCTTAACTAAAATGGTTGGTTTGCTGGGAATAGATTGCATTTGCCAAATTTTGTCAAACTAACCTTAAAGTTAACTGCTCAAATCACCCTGACTTCAAATTATATTTAGAACCCTTTTTAGAAGGATAACATTTCTGAAGTAAAAATAAGCTAGACAATTCTGTCAAATTGTTAAATATTGACCAATACATAGGAGCAGTCTGTTCCTATTTTTTAAAGTATTTTTAGACAAGGGAAGTAGTTGTGCTAATTTACATGGTAGAAAACATTAAGTCGTGAGGGTACATGCCTAATACTAGAAAATCAACATAGAATAAGCCTGTTGTGAGCAAAGATTGAATAGTATTAACATTTCCCTCACAGAGAAATCTAAAATCTAAATCATGAGTTATTTTTTCTTAGGTGCAGCTAATCCACATCCAAGTAAAAAAGTTGTGGATTTTTAATTTTCAGGAGTTGCAACATAACTCACATTTGCAATGATTCTTCCTTCTATGTGTTGCTTCCCAACAGCTGGGATTGTCAGAAAGCTGTGAGGAGGCCAAATGTCTAGGAATTATGAATCCAGACGCTCTGGTTCACAGCCGCTTCACTCTTTCTGCAAATGGTCAAGAGATTTCTCTGTTGAATAGTAGTACCTTTAAACACATAGGAAGGATGCCACACATACATTCTCTGGGCAGGTGTAAGAAAAATACTTCTATTCTTGCCATGTGTAAATAATTAGGCTATGATCAGTAAAGAGGCATCATTAGCAGTAGCTCCTAAACTGATTAAAAATCTTTGCACTGTGTAGTTGCTGTGGAGTTGTTTGCTTGTTTGTTTTCCTTCTCATTAGTTCCTTTTGGGCAAGGAAACTGAGGTGCAGTGAGGTTCTTTAAGGTCAGCAAAGTTTTAAAATAAGAAATACGATCTAATTGTGGAGTGTCTTATGTTTTGCTGCCCTTTTTTAGATCTGTATTACTACCTATGTCATTGCCAAGTTTTCAAATTTCTGTGGTAGTGGAGGAAACAAAAATGTAGTTAGCAACAGTCATCAGTTTTAAGGACAGTTAATTTAAGAGAGAATTTGGAAAGCGGGACAGTTAATACTGTTTTCTTTTTAACTCTACACTCCTTTCATGAGTTTCTTAATGTGTATTTCAAAAAATCAATGAATTTTTTATATATATAGGATTTTAAAATCTGTATCTTCTTTTCAAATTCAGAGTTGAAATCTACAGTCCTAGAAACAGAGAAGCAATGCATAGATGGTGTTCAGCGGGCACAGGTAAGATTCTAACAGAAATATTTTCTCATTTTTTAAAAAGAGTGCAAAAAGAAGTACTTCTTTCAGACATTTTTGAAATAGTTTTGTGTACTGAATGTTCTGTATGAAAAAATTCCAAAGTGAGGGTGTTTTATGTGCTCCATAGAGTATCTAGGTATAAGGATTGAAGGTTCCTGCCTGCCTAAAGTGATTCTTACAAAAATGTTACTGTTCACTCAAAAGTAATTTAACCCTCTGATGGCATTACTAAGGAATAGTTATAAAAGATCTGGTTATAATAGCTAATCTACAAAGGTTCATGTAAGTAATAGTGGCAGGGATTTTTTTCTGACTCTCTCCTCAAGCTTATGGCAGTGGTAGTAAGCGAACAGGTTTAAAGGGCCATGCTGGACTTAAAAAGGAGATGGTCTAATACTGGGACACTGGAGACATTCTGGGTTGGACTTGTGCCACAGAAACATAGTCTATCATATTTTTCCAGCATGTCACCATACATGTTCTATACTTCAATAAAGATGGTACAGCTTGATGGGGACTAAGGAACTTCAAATTCTGTTTCCTCAAAAGGAAACAGACTTATCTTACTAGGGAATAAGACTATTCAGTTGTTCTGGAAGTCATTAGAAGGAAGACTAAATTCTGAAATCTTCTTTTGAAACAAGGAGTGACCAAAAGCTCTTGGAATCTCTTTTCTTCCTCCTCTGTTTCCCTCCTTGTTTCCCCTTTTGGGTTTGTTTTGTTTGGTTTGGGTTTCATTTTCTGGGGTGGTTTTTTTTGTTTGTTTGTTGGTTTTTTTGGATTTTTTGGTGGGGTATTTTTTTTGTTTCTTTTGGTTTTTTGGCGTTTTTGTTGTGAGGTTTAGGGGTTTTTTTGTTTTTTGGTATTGTGGGGCTTTTTGTGTTAGTGACAAGACAATTCAAGCATCACTGCATCAAGTAGCATTTGTGAAAATGGTCGGTGATTTGCTTTTCAGGGGGAAATAAGGAATGCCTAGTTAAATACATACAATACATCATAAAAACATGATCATTAGACTCAAAAATTTAATTTGGGCTTGATCACGTATTTTGTGAGCCATGGTGGGGAGAGTACGTGTATTAACTTTATGGCTTCTGTCTTGCCAAACAACTTTGAAAGAGTTCTTCTAGTTGGTTACCTAAATTCTGCTACTTTCATAATATGGAACATTTTAAAACTACAGCTCATTAATTAAAATAATATTACAAAATAATTCTACATTGCAGTATTTGAAGTTTAAACTAAAATATATTTGTCCCATAATATTTTTGTATTTCAGTCACCCAGGTTTCAGTAGCAATGGTTTCTAGTATTTATTGTGGAAAAGTACTTTTTCCCCATTCTTACAGAAAATTATTGCATGTAAGGAGCATATTTAATTGGTCTCTAGTATTTTAATTCATTGCAAGAAATGACCTATTATAAATGGTTTTCTTATTGGAAATATAATTAATTGAAATAGGTTTATGAATACTTAGGTATTTTACTATTTAAAAAAAGTATTATGAGAATTACTATGAGAATGATGTTTAACCAGGAGCTCTGGAGCACTGTGTGATTGCTTGAACGAACGGCATTTGCTTCTGGTTGGCAGCTTTTCTGTATTTTTAAAACTAGTCTATTATGTTGTCCAATTACTGAATTCCATCTGCTAGTGTTTAGGAGATCCCCATCCCTCTTGCTCAGTGGTGATTTCTTATGACAGTAACATGAACTTCTTCCATTCTATACTATTACTCATCAATGACCTGCAGAACTAACAGGATCACCTCACTTGCAGAAAGTCATCTCAAGGTTTTGCTGTATTATGCCATCACCATTCTGGTTTGAAAATCAGAGTGGAAGCTTTTTAATTTGAGGAACTGTGTGTGGATAAAACTGTCATGTTGTCATGTGTTTAAATTATTTCCATGGTGTCCCAAGCAGTTGAGCATATTCTACCTATACATCAGTGTTTAACTATATAAATCTATGAAAGCATCCAGAAAGTAGAATGGCCACCATGTTTGTAGGTAAACCCTTTACCTTAAAGGGTAAACCCTTTAAAGGGTAAACCCTTGAATGGCCACCATGTTTGTAGGTAAACCCTTTACTACAATCAGATCATTCTTGGTGTTATTTTTACTTTTTTGAAGTGATCAAATGCTATGACATGTTTCTATAAGAGATCTACCCTCTTTTGTTATTTGTCTACTGTTTTAATTTCTGAAATAAGCATGCATTGCCTGAAGTTAGCCTAGTAGGTGATTTTTCTCTTTTTCTTTTTATACATAAATGAAAGAGAGCTCTAGTGTAAAATTTGAAATTGATCAACTAAGTCTACTTACAGACTTCTTCCCTGTCCTTTTTCTGGGAAAAGACATTTCCCACATACTAATATAATTGAAGATTATTGGCCAGAACACAATTGTAACTTGATGTGCTGATAAATTATCTCACTTCTGATAAACAGTTAATTAAAAGATTCAGAATAATTTTAAATTAAAGGCACAAGTAATACAGGCTGGATTCTAGACTCTCTTGTCACTTGAAGGGGCTTCTTTCTATATATCCTTTCCATTTCCTTATCTTTACAATGGTAGATATAATCTGCATGTTTTGCGGCATAATTTCTGCAGGTTTTTTTAAGAGTGTTTTTTTGAGTCTAAAATACCTAATTTTTCAAAATTACAGCTAAAAAAAATGAGAACGTAGGGGTGTGCTTGTTTTTAGTACAGGAATTGTTAAGCGGTGGAAAAATAAGAAAAATTGGCAGCCATTTCAAGTCCTGGTTTTGAAATGCCAAATAGCAACGATGTCTGCTTAGTCTTCCCAGTGTGAACAGAGAAAGTTTTGTTAGGCTTAACTCCTTTAGTGAAAGAAGAAGAGAAAAATTGAATGTCCTAATTTAGAAACTCCAACTTCAAACCTGGTCTTTAAATTTGACAGCCATACTTTGTGCAAGAACCAGTTTCTGCTCTGTTTGTACTCCTGATCTTTTGTACTATCCTCACAATTTTCCTAACATTTTAACTCAATTTTCAAAGTTGCTTGATTTTATTTATATGGTAGGTAAAAACAGACTCTTAGCAAAAAGAAGAACAAAAAAACCCCCATCTTTTAATTGAAAAATGGGTACATGAAAACTAGGCTTTGGTTAGTAGTGGGACACCACAGAGCCAGAAACCTAAAGTTGTTTGAAAGGCACCTAAAGCACTGTCTTATACACCTTATTATAAAATTATTTTAAATTTCTATTTTTGATCATTTGTGATGAGAGTCTCTTCTGTATACCACACAATTTTAAAAACAAAGCCCTTATTACATTTGTTTAATTGTCAACATCCAGATAAAATGAATATTTCATGCCACTTCATGCCTGGTCCCTGTAATCCCATCTTGGGAGACAAGTTTTTGCCAGACTGTTGCAGTCTCTACCAGTTTGGTTATAAGATAGTTTACACTGACTATTTAGACTATATTTACATTCAGAAAATCTTGTCATCAAAAAATTCTTATGCTCATGATGCTTCCATCTTAGTTGGGTTTGGTTCACCACATTTTACCCAACAAATAAATCCTCAACCAAAATTATATGCCTTTTTGGAATTCCAAGTACTTCCACTGGGACTAAAAGCCAGACAAAATTTTGGCAGTTCTGAGGTGCTGAAGACTGGTTTCTACTGCATAATCTATTGGTGCACTTTCCAGCAATATCATAGGGAAACAATGCTAATCTTAAAAACTTAAATTACAAGGCAGGTTTTGCCATCTTGAAGATAATTTCTGCTTCAAAAAAACAGACTCGTGGAGTGTATTTTTAGAATATTCCTAAGCGGCCCACTTTACTAACTCCTCTCTCAGCGTCTCAGTAGGAACCTTTCTTCTTATGCTAGATTTAACTATGAATTATTATAATTCCTTTGGGTAATAGCTTAGTGATATTGGAAATGTTCCAATTTTGACACTTAGTAATACAAGAAAAAAGGTTCTGAAATCCTTTAAGATAAATACATAATCAGTCTATTTAGAAAGTATAAAACATTGATGGGACTGGAATTTACTTTTCATTATTATAAAATGTCACTGCTAGAATTTGTCTCAGAAACATGCATGCTGCCCAAAACACTCTCTTAAAAGAAATTTCAGAGATTATTCTTTACAGGTGAAGGTAAGATAGAAAAGGTAGATGAAAGATTAGTCTGAAATGGTGAAATACAAAAAAGACTTTTTAAGAAAGATTTTATAAACCTGCTTTAGACCGTTATGACACTTTTAGTCTGCTATAAAACCTGTTTTATATTGGTATTACATGGTTTTCATCAGCACATAGACCAACTGTAGACAAGACTAGTGAACCACTGGCTTCAACAAGAACTTGAGGAAAATTGGGAACTCTTCCTCTATTGGCTTGCAAACTGTTCTGTGGCTGTGGCTCTTTTAACACTGCTTGATTTTTGCATGCTCTTTCTTGAGATATTTATTAAGAAAAAACCTGGGAAGAAGTGTCACTCTCCTTCTGTCCCTTTGCTATTTGATGGGTTACTTTTCGTAAGGGGGAAGAGAAGGCTTGTGGAAGCAATGAACATTTACTCTAAAACAATTCTTTTCCTACAGAGATATGACTGCCAAAGTCTTAGATTTGAGCAGGGAAAAATAAGTTACATACTTGGGTTAAAAAAAAAAAAGCCAACCAACAAAAATATATGACATATCCAAAGGGATCTACTATATACAGTTTTCTCATTGAGAAAATAAAGAATTATGAAAGAAGCAAATATTTTTGTAAGTTTCCATGTGAATCAAATGATACTGAATAGAGTTTTATATCTTCTTTTAAGAACTGTATCAGTGTAAACTTTCTGCAAAATCATGCCAGCATACCCAAATTTCAGAATATAAAAAGTTAAAAAAAATCAGATGTATGTATCTGGGGGTGTCTTATCTTGCAAAATATACACCCAGATTTGTAATATGTGATGTGGAGGAACTTATATTCTAATTCTAGGTCCAATGTTAGAATTGGGATATCTTAGCTTTAAGCAGATGAATATCAGGAAGCATATGTAGACAAATAGTGTTTTCTTGTTAGCATTCAGAGTGAATGATGCTTTGTCAGAAATGTACAGAAAGGAAACAAAGTTTGTATGAAAAGAGGTAATACAAACCTGAGAAGACTTTAGTGCCAGGGCCATAGGAACTGCTGAATTGTAGAGCATTTTGCTCCGGCAGTAAAGGGAATCTAACTTTGTGGAACTTCACCCCAGGACAAGTTAAGTGCAAATCAAGTCGTTCATGTTCATGAAACATAGTTTTTATGGCGAAATTTCAAGTTCTGTTGATGGATATCTTAGATTCTTAATATTAGAATTTACTTTTCAGTTCAAAAGTGCTGCCATTTTCAGGTTTATTTTTTTGTTTATTTGTTTTCAGAAAGGCTAACAAGCACAATTAGATTTTTTTATTTCCTAAAACCATAGCAGTTTTATTTCCTAAAACCATAGTCTAAATTAACGAGACTTTTTGAAATACGAAGTGAGATTCTCTGAGTTGAGACCTTAATATAGCTCAGAGACTGTCCGTTCCAGTCTGTGCTGCTTCCTGCACGGCTAGTAGCCAAACTTTGTAATTAAATACTTTCATCTGATCATGCTGGGGTTTCTTAGGCCGTGAAGGAAGGATGAGAACGCAAATAGGAATATTAGAAACGAGGGAAGAAGTATTTCTTTAGAGTCTGAACATCCTAAAGCAGTCTGCCCAGGCAGCCACTAGATGGCACTTAAGCATTTTTGAATGGACAGCAAGGCACTTGTAAATCAGTCCGGGCGGTCCTGCAGACACCCTACGGAGGCTTTTTTTTTTTTTTTCCCCCCAGTCAAAGGGGTGGCTTTCTCCTAATTGATAAATTAGCCTTTAAAAATGTGCATACACTTGCGCTGTTTAATCTAATCAAGATTTAGCAATCCGAGCATCTCTCAAAGCAGACCCTCCAACCTCCCAACCCCCCGAAATGTTAAGTATTTAGAAAGCTCTGTTCTGTCACTGTTAAGTTGTTTTGTTTGTTTGTTTTAAACCAGTGAAAGGAAAACATTTGGTTTGGTCTTCAGCCTTCTGGATGACTATCTTTGAAGTGATAATTGAAAAATTTTACTGCTGAATTACTATCACTTAAATAAAGAGGTCAATTTTCTGTTGAAAATGAAATTTGCTTCTTCAACCACAATCTTGAACCCACTTTTATTTAGTTCTGATGAGGCAGAATTTTTAAAAAATTAAAAGGATAAAAGTGTGTTGTGCATTATTAATTGACACACATATAGAATATAAATCACAGGCTACATATTTAAATGAAAATAAAGGAGTATAGAATATCACGCCTGTGTGGTAGAAAAATGAAAGCAGTTAATTCTTAGAACAAATGTTAGTATTTTGTATTATATCCAGACTTCACAATACTTGGATTGACTTCTTTTATTTTGCTTGAAGGCAGCGTTTGCCTCCTTAAAAGAAACAATAAGTTTTATTATTTTCAGTGGAGCAAAAAATAACACATTTTTGCACTCTTCCTCCTGGTCGTGGTGAGACTAAAATTTGTTTTTTCTAATGTGTGTTCTTCATGTTAATGTCAAGATGAAGTTTTACGTCTGCGCTCATTTATGTTTCAAAGGCTCTTTATTCAGTTTTTCCTCTTTTCTTGAGACAGCCATATATCATAGATCTGAAACACATAAAAGTCCTAACAGAGTTCAGGGCTGAGTAGACATTAGGAGGTCATGATGTACAAACCCTTTTCCACCAACACTGTCCTCCATGCCACGCCAGGTTAGTTTAGATGTTTGGTGTTTTTTCTCAGGACTTTGCTCATCTCTGAGTATGGGTATGAGATAATGATAATATGTATTTCCTGCTTTGCCTAGTCAGTGGTAAAATGTTAAGTCTTGCTCTGTTTCTGATGCCTTGTTTTGATAACAGATAAAAGAGATGAAAATGTGCTGTAAAAGTCTGTATTTCCTGTGAGTTACTCCTAATTCAAGTACTGTGTCCTTTCAGGCATTGATTAAAATTCTCAGGAAACTGTGGGTCAAGTTCTTGTGATTCATCTTGTTTCACAGCTTCTTCATCACAGACTCTTATAAGAAAGTATATTAATAATAATAATAACCATAATAGTAATAAAAATATACATTTTTCATCCTTTAATCATAATGGATATTCTCCTTCTTCCATTTTGACTATGCTTTATACTTAGACAAAGACAGGTTTTTTTGTCATTTTAGTTACAAATTCTTGGAAATTTAGCACCAATCTCAGGGTTTGGGCAATAATTGATGGGGAAAAAGGAGAATGAGAGTAAAACTGAGAAAATAATTTATTTTAACAAGAATTACTCGGCAATACTTTAAAGCCTTGTCTATAGTGGGAGAGACTTTCACTTCTTGAAAAAGGAGAACTAAGGGATAGGGACTCTATAGAAAAATTACCTCTTTTCTGTCTGTGTGTGATTCTAAGCATTAATATGTTTCTTCTCTTGCCTTTTACAGTGAGTTTTTTGTAAAATAGTATCAGAGTACTGTAAGTTCCCTGAGGGAGCAGTGAATAGAAATGCATGATATAGTTATATACTAATTGACAATTCTGTTTAAATTGCTTACTCTCTTTTCCTCTGACTCCTCACTGGTTTTGCTCATGAAAATAGATAAATTGAGATAGTGCTCATGCCATCTATACATTTCTGGTTAGAGCAAAATATATGAGCTGTGTTCATTAATTGTTAAAATATCATTTTTTTTCTTAAATTCTCTAAATCAGAAATCCTATTTCAGAGGAAAATCTGTAAACTCCCTTTATACCGAAATATGATTTATACTGGAAGTTCCATTATTTACATATGAAATTTCTCTCATCTTTTGGAGAGCAGTGAAAACAGATTTTGCACGTTCAATGGTAGCATCCTATACTTGGATTATATAGAATATTTTTGTTACTATAGTATTTACTTTTCAAGCTTTTTGAAAAAGAATTCCACAGAAATTGAAGAGAACAAGTGAAGAAATTACATGAAATACAGGAAAGCAGTTTGAAAAAGTGTATATATGTATGTCTGTGTATTATGTGTACATATGAGTATGTTAAAGAAAGCATCTTGTGACATTCCTAGCAGGACATCTCATTTGGCAAGTGGACTTTACCTATTTGAGAGACCTCATCCAGTCAAAAGTGAGAACTCTTTCAAGTTCTTATATTTTGCTTGGCATTAAGTATCAGGTGCTACCTTTTAGTGGTGTAGATCCTGAGATTTTCCGCAGGACCCTGTATGCAGAAGAGAGATAAGAAATATTTTTCTTAGTAAAAATAAATGTTACTTTAACCTAGAAATAACCTAAATAATTTAAAAACAAAACAAAATAAATAACCATGATATACTGCCAAACCTGAATGAGAACTTAAAAATAAGGCTGAGAATAATTTTTGCTCTTTGGATACAAGATAAACCAGTTACTCTATCTTCTACTTACACTTAGATCAAAAGATAGTTATCATTAGGTTTTCCATCTTAAGTTGGTATAAATAAAAGCAGTAAAATCACTTTTTTTCCTTTTCTGTTTTTTGAATACCTATTTTTCTTTTATTTATTCTTTAGAGAACAAACCCAAAACTATTCATAAAAACTAACTCACATATTCCAGAATGTGTAACTGCTCTTTGTTATGATTATTCAACTTTTTCTAAAGATACAATTTGCTTTTTCTAATGTCCATGATACCAAAATAATTTTACTTAACCTCTTAATACCTAAAGATCATTTTTGAGTCCTTGATTTTGATTGACTTTTTTTAAGGCTCTTTCACTCAGACCAATACAGCCTTGTTTTTAATATAGCTTTCATGCCTTTAAAGAGTTAAAGATGATGACAGACTTTCAGGCCTCTGCCTTCAGCATGTTTATGGATACATTTGTGAAGGCTCTCATTCCATTTCCCCAGACCTTTTCTGTCGTGAGTAGTAGACTCATGCTTCAGGGTATCTACAAAGATTTATTCTTACTGTGGATATTTTTTTGCTTCTTATTCCCTGCTGGAAGCCTAAAACAAAAGCAAAATGTGAACCTCCCATTTGGTTGTCTGGCTGAACTCTTGGATAAAAAGGGCAAGTACTGTGTAGAAGTATCATACTCTGGACAGTTGCTTATCAGGATGTGGCAAAGTCACCTGGAAAATCATTAGCTTTTTTGATCTCCCTTACTAGAGATTAAAGGCATTAAATTTAAACTATTTATGTTCACATTTTAGCTCATAGAATCCTTATTGTTATTTCTAACATATAGCATATAAAGAGCACAGATATAATAATAGAATTAGTTTGCACAGTGATTGCTTTACAGGTTGCTGGTCAGTTTCAAGGTGAATTGAAAATCAGGGAAAGGTCTGGTGTGAAAAAGTTTAACACCTTTCTCTAATATGTCAATGAAGTAATGCTCATGGTATGCCAGCCAGATTTTGTGTTTTAACAGAATGAGATGAATTGTTGCCTTGGCCTGGATACACAGGAAAACTAACCAAACACTTTAGATTCATAGTTGAAATACTTTATAGCAAACACAGGTGATAGAAGAAAAGAACCAATTCATCATGTCATAGGCATTTCAATAAGCAATTTAATATTGAGGAGAAAATAAATCCAGACAGCTTTTATCCCAACTTTTAAGGAAATATGTGACTTTTAAGGTACCTGTTGCTTATAGACTGCTGACATAAGTGGCTAGGTTTTAGTTATCTCTTCATCTTCAGTAGCAGTCTCTTTGCAATCCACAGCACAAAAAATAAAAGACGCCAGAAACAGGTAAAATAAGGTTATATTAAAATTAACAAAGTTCAACTTTTCTTTTCTTTCAATACCCAGTCTCATTTACATACTTTACACTGGATAAGTGACGGAACACTTAAATGAATTTCTGAGCTAAATTAAGCTATGTGTATGGGTAAACCCTTTTTGAAGTCTTATTTATTGCTGTATTGTTTCATGCCTCTCTAATAATGAATTTTATCTAGGCCAGGACAGAAACCTTCAAGACTTGAGAGGGACTTTCTGATAGGTTTTTCAGCCTGGACAGTCAGGACATTGCTCATGGCATATGGAACATGTACAGCCTGCTTGAGAAATGCTGGGCACTGTTCTATAACCATACACCTCTCAGTGTATTTTTTTCTGCTCATTCATTCATACTCAAGGCACCAGGATAAAGCAAGGGTTAAGCTTCCACAAGCTTATTTTTTGAAGGTTTAGAGTAATATTATGTAAGATTACAGTAATTAAACTTGACTCCTGTGCATCTCCTAGGGTGGTCAGTGGTTCTGTCAGATTTTATTTTACCTTGTCTTGTCTCTTGTCTACAAAAATTCTTTTGAGGTTTCTATTGTAGTAAAACTTGGGGATAACCTAAGGTTATTTTCCAACTAAGTTCAGAGTTACACCTTAAAGAGAGAAAACTCTTTCAATCTTTGATGTATCTCAAGTTGATTATTTGTTAAAGTGGGTACTGTAAAGAACTGAGATCTTATCCTCTGAAATACACTTAGCTCAGGGATAAGGAATTCAAACTGTTCAGGAACAGAAACTTCAAGAAACTAAGCTCTTTTTCCTCTGGCTTCCAGCTTTCCAAGTTGGCATTTGCAATGCGTGCATCCTTCTTCAAAGGTGTATGTTCCCTGTTGATTCTGTGATCGTTTATTTGAACTATTTGAATTTCAATAATTATTGAAATTATTCAAATTATTTCAATAATCATTGATTTCTGCATGTAATGGTTTGGGGTTGTCACACGTGATAGGTTTTTACAAAACCACTTGGTTGATTAGACATGTCTCAGCTCTTTAGGATAGGAAGAGCTACACAGGCCATTGCCAGCATAGTGCAGGGTGGTGTAATCCATCTGTTGCAATGTGTCACAGAGTGGGAGAGTGGCTCACACTCACCACGTAAGTTTTATGACTTCAGGCAGGACAATGCACTGCACTGTTTTTGTTTCAGGGCTTGCTCATTCATTGCTGTACTGGGAAGCTCTGCATCATGTTTCCTTGTGGTTGCAGGAAGAAAGATGGACTATTGTGAAAATGTCTACCCCTGTTCCCGTATGTGCAACTTCAGAATAGTAAAAGCTTCCCTCAAAAGGCTTTAATCAGGTAGTCTGAGGAAGAAACTAATATCCAATACTAATTCTACTCCTTCGGCAGTTCTCCCTGATGCTATTGGCAAGTTTGCCAAATTTTGACTCAACTTCTACTGCTGTAAAAATAACATTCTGCAATGGGCCTTGAGATTAAGTGAAATGTGAGAATTAATTAGATGGATGCTATTTTGTTTGAATGCAAATCAAGTCTCCACCAGTACTTCTCATTTGCCAATTACTGTAGCACTAAAAATGCCTGTTAAATGTTGTGTCTCCTTTTCTTAAGGTTGATCTGCAGTTGCAAGAAGTAGCTTTGAAAATGAGACAGCTTTAAAGAGAGAAACCTGAATAGAGATCACATTTCTCTGACTGAATTAAATTCTTACTGTGGCTCTACTTTGTGCCATGCGGTGAGCGTGCGCGTTCAAAAATGTTTCACTTCGCGTAGAAAAGAGGCATTTATTAACAGAACAGTTGGAAAGAGCATCCTTCCAAGTAACTGTGCACTGCTAGTACCACCAAGTGCTCCCAGGCACACTTACTAGAAGACCTGAGGGGTCTTATTTTGCCATCTTAATCCTGTTTAACTATATGCTTCTATTTCCTGTGTGTTCTTGCAACTAGGTAGCAGCATAGACTCTGATTCATGAATTGTGATGTAGAGAAACTAAAAGGTCAAGTTTTTGGCAAAAAAAAAAAAAATCAAAGCAAATATAATCTTATCATCTAAATACAAATTCCATCCAGAGAGGAAATTTCATTACACTAAGTGACAAGTTGCTGAAAATTATCAAACTGCTGATGCAACTTTTTGACTTGCAAGAGTCTAAGGTATTAACTTCTAAAACTAAACTGTAATATGTCTTTATTTTTCAAATATCCCAAAATTGCCATTAAGTACTGTCATTATGTTTATTAAAAAAAAAAAAAAAAGATAACATTATGGCTGTTCATAAAGCATATAAGTGAATGAAAGCAGAGATAGATAGATATAAACAAATACATAATACAGACACCCATATACGTGTGTCTATATATACACATAGACTAGGGCTGACTTTTACAGATGTGGGTTTTTTCTGCCTGGAAATTTAGTTATAGAAGGGTCTATAGGTTTCAGTCACTCATCTGAGAAACTAGGTTGTCAACTCTGTAGCAGGAGGTAGCTGAAATCTGATCTTTTACATGTTTGAAGAACCTGGGCATGTTCTATCCATTTAGATCAGCTTTATGCTGGACATCTGATGTGCACACATGGAAACATGACAAGATTGGAATGAATTGTATGAAATGTACATGTGCAGATCCAAGTGTACAACATTTAGCCAGTAAAGCAAATATTCCCAGATCTGTATACAAACAATCCTAGCAGTGCAACCCAAAGAGGACATCGGTCCCAGACTGAGCATCCAACTCATTGCACATGGAACATGTACAGCCTGTTTGGGAAATGCTGGGCACTGTTCTATAGCCATACATCTCTGAAATGTTTTTTCCTGCTCACTCTTTCATAGCCAAGCCACCAGGATAAAGCAAGGGTTAAGCTTCCACCTTTCTTTCTTTCTTTACAGAAAGAAGACTGTTCCACAGTACCTGGGTCCTGGGTAAGAACTCTAGGCAAGACAGAGTTTCCTCATATCTCTTTTAAACCCCATAGGTTTCTGCTGTGGAATTGTCCCCTGGATTGAAAATGAAACTTCTTTTCATTATGTGTGGATTTTTAGTCTCAGTCTTCTGATCCTTGTCAACAGCTTTTGACCATCTTTTACATGTATGAAAAATTAAGTAGTCTCTTGCTTAGTCTCTAAGAAAATTGTAGAATTTTCATTTCTGATTGGATTTATATAGTTTTGATTTCCTTCTTTGTTGAGGATAGTGGAAGCATTCTGTGACTTACAGTTGTTTGATAAGCCCTCTCAGATCTAGAGGTAGACTTTAAACTAGGGCAAAGGCAAAAATCCAATTAAACTACTCTGAGGGCACCTTAAAAGTCTAAATGAAAAATATCTCTGTCTAAAATAATTACTGAAACACATAAATGCAGGGGCCATGTTTTGTTTTGCTTTTGGTTTCTTTGGTTTTTAGACCAAATAAATGTAAGTATATCGCATCCTCTGGATAAATATCTCTTCATTCACATCAAAGTCTTGTTTGTTCATACTAATGCTGTTTCTATGAAAACCTGGGTATGTTGGTGATTGTTAGGTAAAATAAGATAGGAAATCACCAGCTTGTTTGAAATGTCGTATCTCGAGGATAGCAGAAACACTGCTTCTTAGGGCATGGGCTAAACAGTTCCTTTAATGCATCAGTATATTTTCATTTCTTGTCTGAATGGCTAATTCATCTCACTGGATTGCCCATTTTTAAAAAACTTTAAAAAACAGTTCTTCTCTTGAAAGAAATTTCATTATCCGCAGGGTAAATTGTCTTGTAGAACAGTGAATTCTAGGTTTTTCCTGCAGCTAACATAGAATTTCAGTATTCAAGAATTACTTCTTTTTCTTGTTAGAAGTTGAATCCAATCTCCAGAGTAAAAAAGTTTTTAAAACAGGCAACTGTTCTGAGATCAGCCATCATTAAGGCAAATCTCTTCAGAGCCACTGAATATTGTGCTTAATCCTGTTGGGTGCAGTTTGTTTATGGCAGAAATGAATTTGCCGTATCTCTTATAAAATCCTTGCTGGAGTGTTCTTACAGTGTAAAATGGGAGCTTAGGAGAATTACAGTCTGGGGAAACTGTATTTGATCTCAGCTGAAAACTGGTGTGTGGCCTTAATAATCCTAGCAACACATTTCCTTTGATAGTATTGCCTTTTGAACAACTGATAGGCCTTATGGTATTTGCAGGTGACTGCTAGGGGGATAAGAGCAGAAGAGAGAAAGGGATAAACAATATTGGATTCCTCCTTTATTAAGAATTTTTTCAATAAAACTGTTGCTGCTACGAAGTATTGAGTTGTTAAAGGAAACTGGATGGACTGAAGCACCATGAGTAATTTGTAATGGAAATGTCTTTCTCAGCCTTTTTCCCTTCTTATTATACTCTATGTTAATGTAACTCTGTTAATTCCTTCACTGTTCATTTTTTCATGTTCCTTTCTCTGTTTTCCTTTTTTTTTCAACCTGTGGTAGGGAGACCTAGTTGAAATACATAACTTTTGGTTCAAACTGCTGTTCCAGAAAGTTCAAACAATCTAAGAGATTGTAAGTTTTTTGATAATGGTACTTCAAAATCAAACAATAATTTGTTTAAATGTACTAGTTGCTGTTTAACTTCTGGGATTACTTTAAGACAACTAAGAAATTCTAAGATAAATAAGAAATTGAATTTTTGTGTCTGAAAACCAATTCTGTGCAGAAACATTTTTTTTTAAGTATTAATGAATATAATATTTTATTAATATTCCCCAGCTAGGGAATTTTTAACTCCATTTTCCAGAAAAAAAAAATTACTTTTAAATGCTTCATGTGTCAAAAGAAGAGAAAAAACATTTTTCTGAAACAAATCAAGGCAATTGGTATATCAAGTATTGTATGTTTATTTGTAGGGTTCTTTACAAAATCTTTAATCTGAATATTTGAAATATTTCCTATTAAGTAAGCCTATGGTCTCATCTGAGATGCATATGATTTTACAAAAGGGAATAAAGAGGCACTAAACAAGTTTGACTGTAACCACTCATGAAAGCTGTTGCATGAACAATTTAATTCAACTAAATACTTGAAGTGCTGGCTAATATTTCAAAATGAAAGAGAGAACAAAAGTACTAAAAAGTAAATGCATGCAACTAGAAAATAATTTCTTTATTAGAAAATTTTTTGTTGTAAAGTCATGTCTATCTCCTGTTCATCAATCCTGAATAAGCACAAATGGCTATTTTTGGACAAGGTTGCTTCTATTGGTAGGTTTGGATGAAAGCACATATCCATTAAATTCAGTACAGTTTATTACTGGTATTTCTTTAAAAATGTAGGAATTAGTGTGCCTTTAAGGTTAATGGTTCCTCGACTCAAGTCTACAGCAAGCAGGATCAGATACTTGAGAGAGATAAGAAATGTGTAATCTGTCAAATACAGATCAACCATTCTGGGAAGGAATCTTTCCTACCACAGTCTGTCACTTGGCAGAGGAGTCATAAATTTGGGGTAGGAGGAAAGTTCTCCCTTAGTTTTGTCTTGCTTCTTTTCTTCCCTAGTCATGCTGGCTGGAGAAAAGCATAATTATTCTGTCCTGAGATTTAGCTGTTTTCCAAAAGAGAGCATTTGTAGTGTTCTGCATTCCTGATCTGTGTTGTATCATTAAGGTATATACTGAAATGCAGCTGTCAATACTATGTTCAGTCTGTTATGCATGGTGCATCCCTTTGAAGAAACAACATTTTTCCAATTAACAGAATTAAAGTAATGCTGAGCCCTCCCACCACCATGTCCGCATATCCATGTGTAGGCAAATGCTTGCAGTACTTGTGCTCAGTGGTTGGTTGTTTTCTTGGTCAGGATATTTGCAGGGAGGGAGGAGTTACTACTGAGTTTTGGTTTTGACAGGTATAATCACAGTCTAAAATATGCTTGTACTGATGAAGGTAGTGTCATACTGAAGCAAGTAATTTTCCTAAACTGTCTACTTCCAATTAAAATGTAGCTAGCCAAAATTATTCCTCACTTTTTAAAGCCTTAAAATAACTAGTTTGTTTTGGAACCTCTTGAATACCAGTATTCTTGATCTAATATTCTTGATCTAAATTCAATTTTTTATATAGTGATAAATGTTATTCTCTTTTGTGCTTATTGTTTTCTTTGAAAGGATGATTTTGAGGTGAAATCTGAGGAGCGTGCCAGTGTCATCCAACAACTTGAGCAGACTATTGAGGATCTGAGGACAAAAATTGCAGAACTAGAGAAACAGTTCCCTGCTGCAGAGGTACAGACTGCTGGGAGGGAGCAGGAAAATGAGCACACACACGCAGACTCTGGGGAACTCAGCAGTGTGACTCTTCAAAGGAATGAAGAGGAGACCACACCCAGGACTGTGTCACAGGCGAGATCTGTACAAACATCACCAACAGAGGATTATTTAACACATACAATGCCTTCAGCTAGTGCACTGCCACAGCCACCCCCACCACCACACTTAGAAGGGGGCAAAAGTTCCGTGCCAGATCTAGAACTACAGCCCACATTCTGTTCTGAAATTTCCTTAGTTCTGTCACCGAAGCTAATCTCAGTGCCACTGGATGCAAGCCAATCAGTACCGAGTATACCACAGTCACCTCTTCCAAGACCCAAAGTTGATTCGTCCCTTGCATTTGAAGGAGAGACTGAAACGTCAGTTTCCCATCAGCCTCTAAGTACTGTAGATGTAACTTGTAGCGAACATCCCCCTTCTTTGCCCCTGGAGCCCACATGTAGCATTCCCCCATCACTGCCAGCAACAGAACAGGCTGCCCCCCTGCCTGGAGCACATGGCCATTCCTTTGTTACTCCAATGTCTATGGCAGGAGTACCCCCGCCACCACCCCCACCTGGCTCAGGACTCCCGTCTTCTACTGTTTCAGCAGTGCCACACCTGGACCGCTCTTTCCCAGGTGCCATGATGTCACCTCTCCGTCCTCCTCCACATTTGCCAAGTGGGGAGATACCGATGCTGCCTCCAGCTCCTCCCCTCCCGTGTCCTGGATTCCCTCCACCACCTCTACCACCACCTTTGCCTGGTGCAGGAGTCCCATCTCCTCTGCCTGGTTGGGGTATCCCACCTCCCCCTCCACCACCACCTTTACCTGGAGCTGTTGTCCCTCCTCCACCTCCTCCTCCACCTGGCCTGGGATTGCCACCCCCAGCAGCAGCACTTCCTGGAGCAGGACTGCCACCACCTCCCCCACCTCTGCCCGGAGTGGGCATTCCACCCACTCCTCCACCGCCACCACCTCTGCCTGGTGCAGGTGTACCCCCTCCTCCACCCCTGCCTGGTATAGGTGTTCCCCCTCCACCACCTCTGCCTGGTGCAGGTGTGCCCCCTCCACCCCCTCTGCCTGGTGCAGGTGTGCCCCCTCCACCCCCTCTGCCTGGTGCAGGTGTGCCTCCTCCACCTCCTCCACCACCTCTGCCTGATGCAGGTGTGCCCCCTCCACCTCCTCCACCTCTTCTGCCTGGTGTAGCTGTGCCCCCTCCACCTCCTCTGCCTGGTGTAGCTGTGCCCCCTCCACCTCCTCCACCACCTCTGCCTGGTGTAGCTGTGCCCCCTCCACCACCTCTCCCCGGTGCTGGTGTCCCTCCACCACCCCCTCCTTTGCCTGGGTTGGGGATGCCTCCTCCGGCCCCACCACCATTGCCTGGAAGTGCACCACCCCTCCCAGCATCAGTCCAGGGCACCACTTACCCAGCAGTCCCACAGGGCTGTGGTTTTCTTCCTCCTCCATTACCATCTGGTTTATTTGCAATGGGGATGAATCAGGAGAAAGGGAGCAGGAAACATGTGATAGAGCCTTCTCGGCCAATGAAGCCTCTTTACTGGACAAGAATTCAGCTTCACAGTAAAAGGTAAGTCACAGAGTTGTGTAGAGAGTGGTGGTTTGGCTTTGTGGCTGTCTTGATAGTACTGTTTGTTATTTGCAAAAGTCTTTACTGCTAGGTAGGTGTCTGAGAGGATGTCGGGGCAAACAAGACTATATTTCGTTGGATACATAAATAGGGTACGCCTTTTCTTTAAAGTGAGCAAAAGTTATTTGCACATGGAAGCTCTTTGATAGTAGCGTTTTCAGTGTCCTTTGGGGTTACATTTCACATTTTGATCAGAGATCCAGGGGTGACTATGTGCCACCAGGTGTTCTGTGAAATGTTTTTCAAAATGTCATATTTGAGATTCCCCTCAAATTTCAAAGTAACATCTATCTCTGGAGCAGCTTGTAAGTTTTGGCAGTGTCTTCCTTCTAGATGAAGGTATGCTGAACGCATTCTATCCTTCTCTTTCCTTTCTTCAGTGACCTAGAAATACTTTTTTTTTTTTCCACCTTGTACACTCTGCAGACTCAGATTCAATCTGCAATTTATTTGCATAAAGCGATTCTGATAGCCCTTACTTTGACATGACTGGGTTTCAGTTGTTGATGTTTTTTGAGGTTTTTGTTTGTAAAAGATCATTACGGTCACGAGAAGAAGTTTCCTTATAAATATTTTCCTTTATGTCTCTGAGTAGTAATTATAAAACCCATCTGCTGTTATTTAATGATGAATTTATTCTTTCTTTTTAAATTCTTGCCACTGTCACACAGGTTGTCTGTAAATAACTATTTCTACTTCTCTTCCTGTTCATGTCTGCATGTTTTATAGCCTATATACAGCCTCTTTCTATTCCTATGCATGTAGAGTGGGTGAATATAAATAAGCCTGACTATATCATGTGTGAACACAGAATAAAACCCAGAAGTATAAGGGAGAATTAACGGTAGTTCTTATCAAAATGCTGCTAGTAGAATTTAGGCAACAACTTTTAAATTGCTGCTATTTTATTTTTTAATTCCTCCATTTATGACCTTATTTAGTTTGACATTGCCCTACATAGGTCTTTTGCTTAACTTTAGAGATTCTAGTGCTTCACTTGTGTGGGAAAAAATTGAAGAGCCTTCCATAGATTATCATGAGTTTGAAGAACTGTTTTCTAAAACAGCTGTTAAAGAGAGGAAGAAACCCATTTCGGACACCATTACAAAAACAAAGACTAAACAAGTGAGTACTCATTTAATTTTGGATCTTTTCTAGGCTGTTTTTTACATAAAGACAGATTTTTGCATGCAGCTTAGATGAATTATGCCTTGTGTGGAATTCTTACCATATATATATATACACACTACAGAAAAATAAAAAAAGGAGAGAATGTAGAATGGATTTCAAAGCTGTACATGTTAAAGACTGAAGATTTCTTTTTTCATAAATTACTTCTCAAGTATGTATTTTCTTAAAAATATCTTTGCTTTATCCACTTTAACAAAAATAATACCAAAATAATTAGGTGCATATATGACGCTTTGAAATTGACTGCAGATGTGCAAGGAGTAGTATATATATTATTCTGATTAATTTTATACATTAAATAATGAGTTGCACATGAAGTACCATGACTTCAGAGAAAAATTATGCTTCAAATCTAAGTCCTAGTGTTATACCAATCAGAGTGGCTCTAAGTTTGTGTTGTGTTTATGTCTATAAAGAATATGAAGTTTATATAGACAACAAATGACAAGCACAGCTGGGAAAAATCCAATATTAATCAAACAGGTTTCTTGAGACAGAATGGTGTTCAATATAATAAAAATGGGAAGCATACTTTAAAATGTAGAAGTTTAAACTCCTGAGTAAAAGAATTGAATCTGAATGTTTACATGACTATTTGGCTGTAGTCTTCTTGGTATCTGTGTAAAAATCAAATTGTGGTGGTATGCTAAGTAATTTTCAATTAAACTTTTGGATCACAGAGGGCATGGTCTTATGTAGGATCCTAAAAAGCAGTTAAAATTCTTGTTTTATCTTGGTTTCATATTCCTCTACTCAATTCAAAGCTAGGCAGTTCTTTCCATCATCTTTTGACATGCAGGTTAATGCTGTACAAGACTTTTTTCCACATTGGATATGCAGTGGGACTCTTTAAAATATCTATTCACTAGACTTTATATCTGAATATGACCTGTTAGTTGTCCACCACTTAGTTCTGGAGATGTTGCCCCCATATACACATTGTGGTCAGCAGTATAAATGCACGTCCTTTACTGTGCTGACAACCTGCTGCAGGCAACAGAACTGGTAAAAAGTTAGGATAATTATCCCAAGGTGTTGGATAAAACCTTTCTCTGGATGGATGGGAAGGACAGTGCAAACACATGTCCCACTGTGCTGCACTAGGCTGTACTAACTGGGATGGGAGGAAATGTAAGGTTCTGCTGCTGTCTTGCTGTCCTGCACTAAATGTTCAAAGTGCAAGATTTTTGCTCCTCCTTCCTCCTTCTAGAAAAAGCCCTTTTTAATGGTTATTCTTAGCTTAATTACTATCATAGTTGTTTAAGTAAAACAAAAGAATGCAAAATGATGTTGTTGGTCCCTGCATATTTCATAAGATTTGGTGATGAAAATCTCTCAACAGAGTAGAAAGCATGACTGCTTACTTCTCGAACATAAACAGAGCTTAAAGACAGTGATTATGAATAAATATTAGATGTGGATTTTAATACTAAATGTTTCTTTTTCTTGCAATGCCAAAAATGTAGATGTCTTTTCAGTAAATTAAAAAAAATGTAGGTAAAGCTAAATTGAGTAACTGTTCTTAACTTCTTTGTAAAGAGAATTATTTTCTGACAGAAATTTCCACACAGAAGTTTAAGGCAATCAAAGTAGTTGCTGTCATTTAGGACAAACAGTCCTGTGGGCCACCTTAATTCCGAGAAGAGAATCCTCTGTTTCTTTTCTTCTGATAACCAAACAAATGTACTGCTCTCCAAAATAGAGAGAAATTGCTTAATAGAGAAGTCTGGCTTGTTGAATTGAAGTATCTGGGGAGAAAAGATTGACCAAACAGATAATCATAGGCTTTTATCAGAGCTATGAGAGCTATCCTTTATTGCAGATGTCAAGGTTAAATACTCGTGCAAGAATCCAGTTAGGGCTTTTCAGAGTACTGCCATGAGACAACTGAAATAGAACAGCTTCACAAATATATTCCACGTACACCCTCTCAGCAATTTGGAATGCAGGACTTCATTTTTAGAATTCTCTTCATTTATACTGCAGTAAACACTTGGATAATGAAGTCCATCCATGTTTAGGAGAAGAAACAGTTACTTGGGGAAAGAATGGCTGTAATTCCACAAGTATGTTTTTTACAGGGAGCACCAAGTGCTCTCTAAGTGGTTATGGACTTACATGGCTTCTATGATAGTTACGGGTGTTGTAAAGATCTTACAAATGGTGTTTCTGTAGTGATTTTTACAGGGACACGTTATGCAAAGCAGATGTGTTTTGTCACCTGTTGAGCTATGAAGAAGCACTGTAGAGCACAGAACCAGGACCCTCACTCTGCTGCTTTTCAGAAACGCTCTTCTCTGGCAATTGGTTTTGCTCCTTGTGTTGATGTGCAGGGTCTGCTGAGTGAATGTATTGCTTAGATGGATTGGATGTAAAGTACTGGCTACACTGGTAATAGTAGTCATGAAAAAATGTACAGATAACTTTCAAACATATAAAGTATTTGGTACTTTGTATAAACATATGATTTTAATAAAACTCTTTTTATTGTAAGCTAAAATAAAAATGGATTTACAGAGAAGGCCGCATGGCAGGAGGGAGAATTCTAGCTAATCTGTAGAAAGATTTGATAGGTTTGGGATGTTTTAGTGCGTGAAAGATTAATGATTTCGAAGTAAAATCCTGTTCTGCACACAAGACTTTTTATTCTCTAAACCATAGAGCGTATGTATATGTTTGCTGTGTATGTATATAGATACGCATGATATAATTATTTCTGAATAGCGAGCCCTTTTTTAAGTGGTAAAATTATTATCATTCTGGGTTGTTTAGGGGTTTTTTTTTAATGAGTGTGTTAATTTCACCCTACACAACTATTGTTGTAATTGTTGTAATTGTTTTCTCAGCATGATCATCTGCAAGTAATACAATATAAATCTATAACACTTCTAAAAAAAATCAATATCACACCTAGAATTGAATGAAGGCCACATTAAAATCCATTCCAGAACTTTAAAGAAAGAGAAAGAATGAAGTGTTAATATTTATTTGTGAATGCAGCTGATTTTATTCTTACCGTCTCTTATTTGGTGCTATGGCAAAAACTGTGATTTATTTTGCTCTGTTAATGCATATATATCAAATTCTCAGCTGCTGTAAATGTGTGCAGGCTCACTCAATGAGAATGCCAACTAAATCTTCAAAGAAAGTCCTTTATAGGCTGTATTGTAGGTGGAGCTGCCATTGCTACCTATTAAAGTGGTCTGACTTTCATTATAAGTCCCTGTTATAACTTTGCCAAAATTTAGCTCTTTAGACTGCAAGTTTTTTTAGGTTGTGTTTTTTCCCCCAATTTGTGTATTTTGACAAAGTTACGAAAGGAAACAGTCTGGTTTTGCTCATGTCCACATAATTTCATAGACTTGAACTATGGAGAAATTTATTACATATATCTTTTTAGTTGCATAAAGGGTTTCTTAAATTTTGACATTCTACAGATTATAGGTCTGTTCCTGTTGCTTAGGAGGGACTTCAGGTATAATCCTGAAGATTTTTTTCTGACTTTTTACTGGTAGTTTGGAAAACAGGAGCCAAGAGGAGTGATGCAAAGGAAGATTAAGAAAATTAACTGGGGAAGGAGTGAAGAACAGAGGAGATCTGACAGCTGAAAATACAGAGTATATTAGCTGTGATTCTGTGTCACCTCTTACTCTGTCTAAAGTAATTTCCCTCAGAAACTTTTTGTGAGACTGAGGTGTCCTTGACCTGGATCATCCTTTCACCAAGTTGTCAATCTCATCAAACCTGTGGTGTTTGATGCAAGCACGAGGTAAAACTCACTCTTGTGTCTTGTTCAGCCATGCCATGTAGTTACAATACTAGTTTTGATTACAAGCCTGGGTAGTTTTTTCCACAGAACCATAGCTAGTGTGGACTGTGTGGAATGAGCACAGTCCATAATGATTACTTACTAATTTAAACTGCTCCCTGTGTCAAAAATTGCTTTATAGCAGTTGTTGCAGCACTTAAAACCCATGTAATTAGTAAAGCAGGAAGAATACACCTCATGATTAAGGATAGACATACTCAAGAATGATGGTAAGTGCAATATTAAGAGTATACTTCATGGCAAACATTGGCCAGCATACATTGAATGGGTTCAGTGGGAAAATGGTACGTAATCAGAAAATCTTGATACCACTGTCAGCACAATAAGGATGTAGAATGCACTGAGCTGACGTGCATAGATTACTTTCCTAACTTTTGAAAAGTCATTTTAGAAACTTTACTGATAATCCTCTAACTCTACTTTTGGAAAATATTATACAAGTAATATGATGCAATGCAATACAATGCAATGAACTTTTCAATCACAGACCAGTTGTTTATAATCTATCATGTAAATGAAAAAAAGTTAAATATTTTCTCAAGTGGAAATTCCACTATTAATCTATTGAAGTTAAAATTTTAAACACTGTTTCCACCCCAGAATATAAATAATAGGTTACTAAAATTTCATTTGGTTTCAAAAGCCTTAGGTGCATAAAAGATGTCAATAAAACAGTTTAGATAATGATTTCAGGATATTCGAATTTTTAAGTTGGACGCAAAGAAGCTGTAGTAAGAGAATACTTCTAGAAATAAAATGCCACTCCTGTCCTTAGAGTTAGAACATTATTCTTATTTTTCAGTAAGGAACATTTTACTATTGCTCAGCCTCCTGTTGAGGAATACAATGCTTATCTAACTTAACTAGTTTCTAACTAAATTTAAGCAATCTAGGTATTTTTTTCACCTAATGATAGAAATGATGAATATTACTGGGGCAGCAATCTCTTGGTGAAATATTATTCCTACAGTAATTGTTTTATTATGATAATTTCAAGCAGGGCCCTTTTAGTGATAAAACAGCACAAAAAGGAATGAACTGTTTCTCATCTACATTGGTAAAAACTTTATGAATGAAATAACACAACACAGTAATAGAGAAAATGTATGAAAAGTAAATATTATGTTTTATCGCTACCCTCAAGCATAAAGTTTCAGACATCGCTGCTTGGCTTCACTAATTTGCATAACATGTTAACAACTTGCCTCTAGATTAGTATGAGAAAGAGAAAGATATAGATTATGAAAATCTTCAGTGGGGAAAGAACCCAGCTAGTTTCCAGAGGGGATTTTCAGTTTTGGTTAGGATAGGAGACAGAGAGATGCTGAAAATTATGCTTTGTTATTGATGCTCTGTGAGTTCAGTTAAATCATTATGTGCCATCAGCATGGATATATTGTTAGACAGCCATGACTGGGTGTTGGTTTTGGGAGGTCAGGGGTTTTTTTGTAGGTATTAAGGAAAAGTTTTTGATCTCCTATTATACTAAAGTGACCTGACTACTTGAAGTAGTCCCGGTTTCCACTCTCACAATTGCCATTACTAGCCAGAAGTTACTTCTGGATTTGCCTTTTAAAAAAGGCAAACAAAAGGTTAACTAAAACCCATGACACACACAAAAACCCCCACCTGTAAAACAATATATTACTGTTATACCTCTAAGAAGGATACATGGGAAAGATATGATGGGTCCACTTCTGTGATCGCCCATTTTACACTTCGAATATACTTGAGTCTGCAGAAAAGACTTCTTGTCACAGCACCTAGTGAGAAGGTAACTGCATTACTGCCCTGATCCTGTCTCTTAACATTTTATTGAAACTTTGTTGTTTCCTCCTCTTCCCTGCCACATGTATGAGCAATAGGCCTTTGTAAAGTAGAGTTTCCTGCATGTGACTTCATGTAATGTACAGTAGTTTTTCTTAACCAGTGAGAACTTTGGGATAATTTTTCTAAGCGCTGGCAGTCAAAATCAGAAACAGAAAGCAAGAATCATTGAAAAATTCCATGCATTAACTAAATATTATTCTGGGGAAAGGCAATCTTCATATTTTTTGCTTCAGGGTTCTCATCAAACATGTGTCTTGCATTACCTTTCACTAAATATCTCTTTGACTGTTTTTGCTTGTGTTAAATAATCAGGAAAAAATTTGGCATGTAGTTTGTTTACTGCTCAACAATGAGGACCACTCAACAATTAGAAAGTTTGTCCTAGACTTCAGGCTGCAGATAATATCTCTAGCTTCCTTTTTATTTATTTTTTTAAAATTTGTTTAAAGCAGAGTTCCAGAATCCAGACTAAAAAGGAGCTGTGTATTGTGTCTGAGGCTTTAGATCTTGTCGAGATTGGATTTATCAAAGTTTTGTTGTTCTGCCTTTAAATGGCGTCACTCGTCTGTAGCCTGTAGGCCCAGACTATGCAGCTGATTTGTTTTATTGTTTTTCTTTTAAGTGTGGGAATTGCTTTAGGCATTTATGCTAATATTCATATTTTGTGAATTAGTGTTGTATTGTTACAGCCATTCTATTGGAGGAAACTCTAGTATTCATGCAATTGACTGAAATGGGAATGAACTGCGTAATAGAGATTAGTATAAAAGTTGACATAAACCCTACATTTTAAATAAAACCAGACAAAATTGGTAGCTTCTATGTGAGGCTGCTTTATCTATTGCTGTTCTGCACCCATTCACCTGACAGTCATGCTCTTTGTCACTATTTTGATATCATCATGGTTCAGAATTTTGCAGCAGAGATAACTTATTCTTCCTGAGGACAGTGGTTTTTTTGTTTTGTTTTGCTTCTAATCACTGTCAAGATGTGGCACTCAGCAAATAATTATTCTCCTGTCTATCAGCTCACTTTCAGAAAAAGCAACTTCTTTTTCCTGCTAACTTTTAAGCCAGGACTTGAAAGGGTCTCCTAGGTCCCTAAGTCCGGTCTTGCAGCAGTGACAGCAATCATGTTCTAGCCTGCACGACAACAACATAATTTATTTGGTTATTTTTCTCTAGTTTTGGTCCCCTTGTTGTGTTTGTAAGCCTGATCTTAGTAGCTCTCTGAGCTTTAGAATGCTGATAGAAGAGAGAAATTGTGATTTCACAATTTGAAGCAAATATAATATTACAGGAGTTATGAATTAGAAGTGGGAGTTTCCTAAGAACAGACTCCAACTCATTCCTGATCTTTGGGCCTCCAAGAGGGAACAGTGTAGTTCTGCTTCCTTTGGAAATGTCAGGTTGGTTCTAGGTAGGTTCACACCTGAATGCAGTTGTAATTTTGTTTTGTGGAAGACCACTTAAAGATATTTTACTCTCAGTTTCCTTCTTTCGTTTTGGTTTACTCTGGACAACATAGTATCCAGCATCAGTTCCATTTCTACTTTATTTTTGCAGCATCTGAGTGACAGGAAATGTACAAGCTTACTTCAGATAAGCTCTTGCCACTTTGTGTGACTATTGTTTTCTGATAGCACTTTTGCAATAAGTTTGCATTTCATTTTTAGTTCACTTTATTTGTCAGCTTTGGGATAGTTTTCTTGTTCAAAATAAAGGCAACAAAGGACTCCCACTATATGCTGACACCAGCAAGTTAAAGTTATGCTGTTAATATGAGCTGTTTCAGACAAGCAATAACAATGGGAGCTGAGATCAACAGTTCCCCCAACATCTACCATACCAAATTCAGTCTTTTTGATGTTGTTGGAGCACACAACTTTAAGGTGAAGTTTTTGAACTTTTGTTATGTAACATACTACATTGTTTTTTTGTGTTGCTCTGCCTTTTCTGTAAGTATGGTTCGGTAGCAACATCAGTTGAAGAAATTCTGTTCTTTTTGAAATTTTGAACCCCTTGTTCTGTTTTTTTTTTCGATAGAATGAAAGGTACTTGTTTGGTTGCTATTATGGATTGCACCTTAATTGTTAGAAAGTTTTGATCTATACCTTGCTACTCAAGATCTACTTTATCTTTTTTAGCTGCAAAGAAGTAAATCAGTAACAGCTTCTCTTTCAAGAAGAAAATCTCATATTGACCCAGCTTTATCTCAGTTCCAGGCTTAAATGAAATTTACATTACATTTTAAAAATATTTAGAGTGATTATAGCCTATTAGAAGACTAGTGCAGGTTATCCTAATTATACTTTTCTGAATCACATTCGTTTCCCCTCTGAATTCAGACAAATCTGACTATCCTATCGTATTTTAGTCCATTTGACTTCAGTTTTAAATTCCTAATAGTATATTACATTTGCATAGGAATTTCTTGCTAATTTTTGACAGGTGATATCAGTAGCCATGCCTTGAATTTAGGTCTTTAAACTTGTGAGCATCAGTTATAACATACTTGTTTTCTAATGTTAAAATTTTTGGTTAATGAGCAGTATTTTTGCTGTTGAGGCATCCCACCCCAAAAGGGAAGGGAAAACCCAGGTGTACAGATGCTCATGGTCAAAAAGGAATGACAAAAGTCAGGTCCGTAAAAGCCTACAAAGTTTTAGTAGCAAATTATACACTTGTCATGGAAATTGGTATGTCATTGCCTTATTTTCCAGTATAAGCACACAGTGGTGGGTTTTGAATAAAGAGGTAGAGGGAGGGAGAAAGATCACCAGTCCTTGCTCCAGTGTCAGTCCAGCTAATGGGATGTCCAGAGTCCTGGAGCATGCATACCTGATCTTCATGGGGGTACCTATTCACAGATAACTTTTCCCTGCCCTGGAGATAAGTTTCTTGCTTTTTATGCAAAACAGTTATCATGCACAGTTCATTCCTCTAGACCTTTCTGGAAATGGGTTGGAGGCCTTTGGGGGTCCCTGGTGTTTTGATCCCCTACTACTGGGCTGGCTTTTGGTCAACAATCCATGCCCTTTTCTCAACCTCATTCCCGCATGTGCACTGTACCATGTTGTGCTTATCTCCAGGAGCCAGAACAAAGCTTCTGTCCCAGAAAATTGCTACCCTACCCCTGCATGGCCCCCTTCTCCAGCCACATCCTGTTACTTCTCACAGCATGTTATTACCAAGGATCCTTGGTTGGCCGCACAGCGATCTGGCTATTCGTGTTTGAGACATAGACATTAGCCCCTTATCGTCAGGGCTTCTACTGTTGTATTTTCACTTCACTGAGGCTAGTTTGGCATCTGTGAAGAAAGGGGGATGAAATATCTTCATAATCAATGGTTATGAAGGTTTAAAAAGGGAAAAAGTAAAATTAAACAATTGGTCAGCCAACCACATCCTCAGAAAACCTATACTGTAAGTACCGTGAGTTTCTCAAGTTTCCGTTCCTAAGTAGTTCCAGTGGCAAAGTTCTGGGTCAGGATTTTCATTCTCTTCTACTGTTCAAGCATCAGTGTACAAACCTGTGTCTGAAAATGTAGGTGAATCAAAGTTGTCAATGAATCAGTGAATTACAGGGCAAACATCTTCTGGGTACTTTTTTGATTTTTTAAGATGTGAATTGAATAATGAAATTCTTTACTCTGGCTAAATTCTACTTTTTCTAATCTCTTTTCTGTTAATTAATTTTTAAATCTGCCAGTGTGGCTGTAGATAATACAGCCTCTTGGTGCTACTACAGGAGCTGTGTGACTTGAAAAAATATGTATATGCTTCCTGACTTGATCTTACAGTTCTAATTATGTGGCTTTTTTTTTTTCTCCAAGTGACTCTCAAAGGTTTTCATCACTGTGCTTAGTACAGTGTAAAACTCAGCAACCTAAATTGCTGAGATTAAATATTAACCTCTTCCTTCTGTGCAATGGTTCTATCTCCACATTGAAAAGTATTTCATCTAGAATAATGTTGTTTTACAGATATGATCCTTTTCTGGCATTACTTGTTTCCCCTAACAATGATATAAAATTTACATCAAGTTGAATTCAAACAACTTAGAGCCCTGTGGAAGACAGTCTCTGAATTACATGCTGCTTTTATGCTTGCAAAACCAACATGTATGAAAGTGTGTTTTAATCACTGATTTTAACCCCCTAAAGCAAGATGTTTTGATGGCTTGATTCTGTTGGGTTTTTTCTATTTTGAAAACAAAAAAGCTTTGTGACCTTTTATATTCCTTAAAGTGATCAAAGAAAACCCCAATGTGTACGTGGTTATTTTGATTTTAAAATAAAATTCATATTGGCGCCTACTACGTCAAACATTCAAATAAAATATAAATTCTCACAGTTTTAACTTACATCAAAGATGGAAATCATTGTGTGGTTTTGGAAACCAAAGCAATTCCAAGATAGACACAGTTGGAATTTTTTTTATTTGACAGCGTGTTTCATACACTTAGTAACATCAGTGTGAAGTAAAGTGTGCATTCTAACGAAGAAGGAAAACTAGGGGAACCTTTATAGGGACTCTTTTAGGATTAAATTCAACTAGGTGACACAGCTACATATGCTTGTAATGGATTTATACAGCAGAAGCAAACTTTTAAATTAATAAATTTGCTCATTTTTAAATATATATATAGACTACAAAGAACTATTTCCTGAATATGTCGTTGGTAATACAAACTATCTTGTACATTATCCTGCTGATTGATAATAATAGTTGTGTTTCTTTTGGCAGGTTGTCAAGTTGTTAAGTAACAAAAGATCTCAAGCTGTTGGAATATTAATGTCTAGCCTTCATTTAGACATGAGGGACATTCAGCACGGTAAGTGAAATAACTATTGATTATTCTCAGATCACATAATTAATAATCTGGAAATGCTAAATATTTATCTCTTTTGATATGTAAAATAAATTAATATGAGGCCTTTTTTACACTATTTTTCCTGAAAATAGCTTGTTCTGGCATTTATATTCTGCTTTCAACATCAGCAGTATAAGTGGTATATAATATAGACACTTTGATTTTTGGTCTTTTTGAGGAAGAAAGAATGATGTGTTGTTTATTTTAATTCAGATAACCTTGGGACATATTCAGAAAAGTGAATTATAATGTTTAATTTATTTGCTTTATAAAATAGTTCCTATATTTGGGTTAGCACAAACTGTAGAGTTCTTTCATCTTCAACAGCATTTTTTACAAAGTGAGATCTTTTAGGGGAGTGTAATACTTTTCACATTTATGCTAAGAGACAGTAGTGCAAAAAGGTGAAAAGTGGAACTGCATTTATATTCAGAGCATCCCTTATGTTTCCCAAAGGCTTTGGATAGATTTGAAGCAGATTGAATTATCCTGTGAAGTGCCAGCCTATCTATTAAATAAATGTGGTTTCAAGTATAACACAGACTTCATAAATCACAAAAACATCTTGTGAACTTTCTAGGCTACATATTTACGGCCATGCATTCAGTTTACTATTATTTGCTTATTTTGCAAAATTATTCATAAATAGAACAAATTTGAGAGCACTCTGTCAGCTAGTGAGTAACTCTTAATCACAGTTTTAAGGTTTTATTAAACTGTTTTGATGGTTACTAGACTTCCTCAAGCTGAAGCGCTTAAGATGGTAGTCATAGAGCAAGGCGCCAGCACTGGCGCCAAGAAGTACTTGGTATTTCCAAAGCTGGCAGATGTAGTTCAGTTAAGTCATAGAGCAAAATCTGAAAACAATGATATGGTCCTTTCCTTCAGTCAAATACTCAACTTGGTTTCAGTTAATAATGAGAACCTTATGAAAAAAGGAGTCCGCCTAACATCTGTGTCTGTGGTAAAGCCAACACAAGTTCATTGAAAATTTGCTTGCTTAACATGCAACACTAACAATAATATGGCATGAATGTCAGTAGTTGAAAGGGTCAAACAATATTATTCTTAACCTTTATCCTATTACAATATTAAGCACACATGATCATCTAAGAGCTGTGTGCAGATTTTGTATATTCCTCTTTCAATAGCTGTTTTCTAAAACCAAAAGTTTTTGCAAAAGGGAATTTAATAGTTCTTTTATTCCCTTGCTGTGCAGACGTGATTGAACAAACATGAGAAAACTTTTGTCTGGTGGGGGGATTTGTGAAAATGGTTGATGCTAGAAGTCTTTATTTTTTTTCCTTTTTTTTTTTTTTTTCTTTTTTTAAGAACATAAAATAGGCGTGGAGAAAAAGTGGTGAGGAGCAGGAAATAAATTTGCATGGTGGGGGCAAGGAAAATAGAGATCTCGCCCAGCAGTATTTCTGGCATCAGTCACTCCATGCAGAGGTCTCTGAGTGATCTAACCATAGATCCCATGCAGAAATTACAAAATCACAACCCCAAGTATTTAGCTTTACCTTTATGTAGGCAACAATTTTAATTTCTTATTAAAAAGAAAGGTTTTTACACGTTTTTGACTGTTATAACATTTAGGATTTTCTGCTGCAATTTGAATATACTTACAAGAATGTACTAACAAAAATTCAAATAATGATTGAGTGCCTGCGTTAACAAAAATAGTCAGTTGATATATTTGCACCTTTACACGTTATTATTTAAGTTGTATGGCAATGACTACAGTAAAAAATGGGATCAGTGTTTTTTGTCCCCTGGTTTTTTGTCCCAGGGTTTTAGTAGATGTCTTGAGTTTTTTCCATGTTTGATGTACACTGACATGTAAATTTACACATATCTCACTCAGTACAATACAAGCAGTGGTTTTCCATAAATAAGAAATGCAGTCAAATGAAACTTCCCCCTGTCCCCCTCCCAACAATTTGTGGTACTAGACAACATATAGCTTTCTTGAAATATTCTCTATATCAAACATAAAGAATATTTTTAGGTGCAGTGTTCATACAAATTGCAGAAATGTAATTTTATTTTTTTTTACTGGCCTCAGAAAGGCAACCAGAAGGAGAGAGAAATTTTCAATGCAGTGTGATATTCTGTTTCTTGTTTTGCATGCTACCTATTGTGTTGTATTTTTCTGGCACTTTAGAAAAATTTTCAAGTTCTACATGAACAGAAGAGAAAACAATTATGCTGGGTACTAATCCACCTAATAAATTTAGTATTTAAAGTTGTAAATCATATTGTGTTTAGATGAAGACCTTAAAATAGCTTGAGACCTGGTCACATGTTGTATTTAATGTCTTGTAAAATTTTTGTTCTTTGGTTGATGTTTTTGGAGTATTTTTATTTGCTTTTTAAGATACAAAATAATGATGAAATATTGTCTGCATATCTGATCCGATGTGGCATTTAATAGAAGATCTCAGTATATTGTAATACATCTTAAATAGATTTCTTTTATTATGTGGCTGTTAAGTGTCTGCTTGTAGAATTGCATGTCTGCTTCCAGCTTTGAAAATAGGTTTAGTAAGACAAATGCCCAGAGCATGTCTGCTTTTAAAACATTTTTACAGTGTGGAAGGAGTAGTTGTAATAATCAAAACACATTTGTTCTGAACTCTGGTGCATCTTTCTAGTAGTGCTGTAAAGTTTGCTAGGTTAATTTTTGTTGTTATGGGGGATTTTTAGTAGATTCTAATTGCTAACAGAACTCCCATCTACTTCATGCACTCAGGCTAGAACTGTAAGAAATGTTGGTCTCTTTAGTTGCAGTGCCATTTCTCTGTAATTAGTACAAAAACGAGTACTCGTGGTTTCTCTGATTTTACGCAAGGTTTTACTGATGCCTGGTTTTTTTGCAATCATCTATCAACTATGCAAAACACTTTATCCAGGCATTTTACTTGCTTTTGTGTTTTCAGTATACCACAAATATCCTTTATCCAGTATTTTGTTCCCACTGGAAATATTGCTGTATTTGGCTGCATGATAAGGCCAGTGCTTGAGAAATGCCAAACAAGCACTTCTTACCTCTTTTTCCTTTATAGTTCAGATTTTCTTCCTAAAGTAAATGACCTGGGGTTTAACATTAATATTCTGGGTTTTTTTCTTAACATTTCAGAGATGCAAAGTGTGCTCAAATTAGAGATACAACAAGTTTCTGGTTTAATTGACTAGAGTAAGCTATGATGAATATCCTATACATTAAAATATAATTCCATGTTAAGCCTGTGTCTGCATTTAGGGACAATGTCTTGTGAATAAAGTACCTCTTTTTGTTCAAGTTGTCTGTCTGCACTTGAAATGTAACAACTGTTTGAAATTGCAGCAATGTTGCAGATAGCAAGTTTTTCAGTGCCTTCCCCAGCCCCCTTGTTTATAAAGAAACAATGTGTCTTCCTCTGTGTTTACAAGTCATAGTAAGCGCTGTAAGAATAGCAAAAAGTTCTTCTGTGTGTGTATAAAAATAGAATGAACAAATTAAACTGAAGATGTCAGCCAGGAAAAAAAGGCAAATTTGGTATTTCGTGCAGCTAAATATTACATTTATTACACAGTGAGATTTTTATCTAGCATTTCTTTCTTGTATGGAAATTATTCCTTGGCACACCAAAATAGCCTTAGTTCTAACCATGCCTTGTAAATGTTGAAAGTAAAAGCTTGTCAAAAATGGCATATGCAGTTCTTTGTCTTTTGAAGTTATCTGTTATCTTTTCCAAGTCAGTAAGTTTCTCTTAACAAGGTTTGTCTCTCCAGGTACTGTGTTGCTACAATACTCTTAACTATTTTTCTGTAAGGTTTTGCATAGCAACTTGTGGTTGCCCTGGCTCTGTTAGAAGTAGTTTGGAGATTTCTGCCTCTGAATTTTGGATGACTTTTCTCATTATCCTCATTTAATAAGTCTTTTTTCCCCCTCTCTGAGACACTGGTAGTCTGCAGAATTTGATGGAGATACCTGTCCCACTCTGATATCTGCAGGGGGGAAAAGAAAGGAAGGCCAAGACACTGCCTATTATAGGCCTCAAAAAAGAATGAAATAGGAAAAACCATTACAGAAAAGGCAGGCAGATTCACCTAACAGCTGCTAAAAACCAACCTTGAAAAGAATGAAATAGGAAAAACCATTACAGAAAATGTAATGGTTTATTCACCTAACAGCTGCTAAAAACCAACCAGATAATCTGAATTTGAGCTTCTTTTACTGGAAGTTATACCTGCAGCAAAGTTTGTTCTGCTAACAGCAGTACAGCTTTGAACAACAAACATATCTTCTGCCCTGAATTCAAGACAGATGTGCAGGAAGTGAACATACTTTAAATGTTAGCAAGAAAAACAAATGTTTATTCTTTAGTATTTGACTATTAGTGACAAAAGAACAAGAGAAAATCTTGGGTTTGTTTTCTTACTTGACCACTCATGCTGACATGTAGAAATGATGAGCGAGGAGAGACTGTCAAAGGTTTGACTAAATGATTTCACTGGAGAAG
Organism: Corvus brachyrhynchos; assembly: GCF_000691975.1. Taxonomy (NCBI): domain Eukaryota; kingdom Metazoa; phylum Chordata; class Aves; order Passeriformes; family Corvidae; genus Corvus; species Corvus brachyrhynchos. Next base: position 1,817,146 of record NW_008238373.1, on the reverse strand, counting down.
GATGATAAAATATCTCTTACATTGCATTATTTCAATTTTCTCTGCAGGAATTACTCATGCATTGAACGATCATGTAGTCTGGGTCCAAGAGATGCTCTACATAGAAAGCAATCAGGGAAGAATGACTTAATATCTGGAAAATAAGACTCAGGATTAGTTTATTTTATAGAAGGTCCAGAGGTGATCTAAGCATTATTTATCCTAACAATAATGGGTGTGCACAAGCACTATCATTTGAAACTTATAGTACCCATTCTTCACAAATATTTCAGTACCTTCCTAAAAGACATCTTACTGATTAAACAAGTTATGAGGACAAAACAATACATGATTGGATCAAGTTATTTGGCCACTGTTATACTAGAAAGTATAAGTAAACTTGCTGCCCAAAATTGTTATGTCTGTCCATTTAAGTTATGGGGAAAAATGTTGGCTGTAGGAAAATATGAAGACCTTTTTTTCTGTTAGATGGCAAGTCTTTATTTCTTTATTAAATTAATGATAAATAAAGTGATTGAAATCAGTGTAGGTTAATTACAAAGTTTGAAACTTTACCTGTTACTTCTGGTTTATCAGTAGAAAATTGAAATTGTTTAAATGTTTCTCTTTTTTCTTCAATCAAATACTGTGTATGCAAACACCCAAAACCTTAAAAGATTATGGTTTAAACTTTCCCTCCGATAGTCTTTACAAAACCTGTTTAGATTCTTCAGAGACAAACCCAAGTAAAGATTGGTTTGATTCAGCATTTTTCTGTCTTGTGTACTAGCACTTCCTCAAAACTTCACACCATAATTCTGAGTCTTATTCCTCTATTTCTTCTTGACTTTATGCTACCATATTCATTATATTATGCCTGCTGTTAGATTGTATGCTTGCATGTTTTATTTGCTTATAATTACTTTACAAGCTCCTGTTGGGAAATTATTGGTAAGGAAAACAATGGAATACACGAAATTACTTTTATAGAATACAGACTAGAGTTAAATTAGAGTGTCACACATATGTATTGCTGCAGATGTTTCTATTGCTTTGATGCTGTTATTATGCCCACAGTGTTCTGTATTGAGCAGTGATTTTGGAGCCCTTGTCTGGCCCCTCCTGTCAGATGCAGTTAGGGAGGAAGAACAACAAAGGGCCTTGGAGACAGGTGGAGTTTCCAGTGGATGTGGCATAAACCCCTGAGCTACGGGTGAAGGTCCTGAAAGCCAGTCCTGAGTATTTAAAGCATGCCTCAAGTCCTCTATTGTCTTAAGATTTTCTGAAACTTAGTTTACAGTGACCAGAAGTCAATAAAGCAATGGCAACAGTTGTTAATGGAAAAATACAACTTCAGTAATAATTTTATTTTAATATATGTGCAATCATCAAGATAATGAAGGACAGAAACATTAATATAATCAAGAAAGGAACTGAATGCTTTATGCCATATATCTCTTTGTAATTTACACTTAAAAACCAAATTTATAGAATTATACCATTTTTTTCTATAATGCAAAATGCATTTTAAAGAACATAAGTTTAGGGTTTTAAATGAGGAAAATAATATTGAGTTTTCTTCACAATATTTGAATCAGCAGAGACTAATTACTGCCACATTGGATAGTTTGGATAATTAAAGAATTTTTGTTGTTGTTAAGAACATATGAATGTAATTTAATAGAGAAGTTTTGTAAGAAAATGTAACTTCATTGTCTGTCTGTTGTTTCAGTTGAAACCGAGGGTTTTTTCCTTGCAAGTCTGACGTAACTTTGAAAATTTGAGAGAAAAGTTTCAGGAAAGTTCTTTTCTCCAAAAGGAAAAAAAGCAGTCCTGTTATTTCTCATTTGCATACTGTATACTCTCTCAGAAGAGGGATGATTACAAAATTCTTAGCATAAAAGCTAAAAAGTATGTGCATGCATTAGTACCATGTAAAAATTGGGTGGGGAGAGGGAGAAAAAGAGCACCTTGTCCCTCTTTTATAGCAGAAATAATTTCCACTGGTCATACTTTTACATTGCTGAACTACATAGAGGTTTTAGCATTATTAAAATTAAGAAATCCCTTTTCATTAAGAAATTCCAATAATACAGTAATATATTTTTTCATTAAATCAAAATGTTTAGAAGAAAAGGATGTTTGCCACAACAATCTGTTTGTGATTTGTCACGTGTTTTTTAGATTTGAATACATTTATGCATAAAAAAAGTCGTATTCAAAAATTAATGCCACTTATATATATGTATAGATGCTAACAATTTAAATACAAGGTAGTTAAAATGGGGATTTAGTAAAACTTGCAAGAAAAATTGGTAAATCCCTTTTTTTTATTCATTCAGTGTACCTATAACTGTATTTTTCTTATCAGATTTCTTAAAAAATCAATTTAAACTTTGCTACATTTGGCCAAGTGGAGCTCTATCTAGCTTTGTACCCGATCTCCTCTGTAGATAATCAGAAAATAAAAATAAAAAGCTGAGTGGCACTGACCGCTCATTATGTAATTTTTGTAGGTCTCTTATCTTATTGCAGGTAGTTCACCTCAAACTGAAAAGTTTATTTGGAACAGCTTTCATTCATGTTTTCTGTTCTTTTGATTTTTGTCACCAATCTACAGTCCATGATTCTTTCTTCTCTTTGCCAATGAGGTGACTGACTAGCTCTGCATGCTGCTTTCAAGATCTGTGTGCACCACATGTCTGTGCCAAGATGTCACAGCATCTTCTTTCAGGCTCTGTTTTCTCTGTATTGTTGCTGTTGTTTTGTTTACTCTTCACTGCTGCTAATTTTTGAGCTTGTTTTCAGAGAATGCTGAAAAAAACTGTCTTTTTGGGGTAGCAGTTTTGTTGATTTTGTATGCATCACACGACTTTTACAGTCTGGGTTCTTTTTTTCCCACCTACTTTGCATGTATTGACACTGAATATTTGAGAGATCCTTTTTTGTGTGTTTGTGGTCAGCTTTTAAGTTGTGTTACTATCTGAGAACATTGATGCCTCATGTTCATTAAACTGCACAGTAACCTGCAGAGGTCCTAGTAAGGCTTCTTCGCCTCAAATTTCTACTTTGAAAATGAAACATTCATTTTGGTAATTGATTTTTTTTTTTTTTTGAGCTGCTTTCTCATTACATTGGTTTATTTGTATGATGTTTAAAAAAACTGTTTTTCTGTATAATACATAGGCATTTTCCAGGCATAAAAATCAGATTGACTGGTTTCTAGTTTCCAGTATCATCTGGGGGATCCTCTTAAAATTTTCATTTGTATGTTCTGAAGCTTGTTCAATTTGAGACAGTGCCTAAAACATATCACTTGAGAAGTACAGAACTTGTCTGAGAACATCTTTGACCTTTTCTGTGGTTGTGAATCCTTACACAAATACTTTGTTTAACCTTCTCTGATTCTCTTTCTTTTGTGCTCTTTTTACAGCCAGATTATCTGCGTGCCCAGCTGTTTCCTGTCAGGCTTCATATATGTGATGTGTTTGAAAGCAGTTTTATTACTAGCTTTATGCATTTGGCAAGTAGGGTTTAGACCTTTTTGTTCTTCTCCAATTTACATTGAACTTACAGGACTTTGCTTTTTGTCTTGTTTGGCTGATTTCCACTTTTGAAGAGTATCTTTTATTTACAGGTGTCCCCCATGCTCTTGTACTTAATCATATACGTGATTTTGAGGAGTAGGAATATTGGGGGTGTGAAAAGACAAGGGAGGGAAAAGGGTGTATTTAAATTTATCAATTGACTTTTTTTTTTTTTTTCATTGTGCCTCTAATGAAGTGTCTTTAAGCTTTCTTCTGACCTTCAACCTTTTTTGGCTTTCAACTATCCTCTCATTTTAAGGTAATTTCTGGTTGTAAAATCTAAAGTTATGGTGTTACTCCTAAAAATCTAATTCTCTGGTCCTATAGAGAAATTTCGTTAAAGGTTAGTTTCATGTCTCCAACTGTTTTGTATTTTATTCAGAAGTAGATCAAGTGTTACTTCAGCTCTTTTGGTAAATCTGCTTAGTTGCTTTGAGTAATAACTAGTAATAACTCTAACCTAAAATTTAGACTCCAAAAGATGGCTCAAACAATATGGTTAGCAGATTAAACCTTAGACTAGCATGTTTTCTATGTGGCATATTGTCTTACACCTAAATGGTAAAATACCATTTAGGAGTCATTATTAAGATGCTTTTTGGATGGTCTGTAATAGGTCACTGACTGTGTTTTTTCTATTTAGGCTTGAATTTATTATTTTTATATTATTATTATTATTATTAGGCGTGTATTTACAACCAATTGCTTTATCTTACCCGGCTAATGCTCCCTTCGGTATTCGCTGCCTCTCTTCTGCTGTAACGCTTTATGGCACCATGTACAGCCTTACATTGTTACTGTCACACTGGTTATCGTCCTTTTGTTCCATTCGGAACGGCCATTGCATCCACCAGTAAATACAGATCTCCCCTTTGCAGATGTTAGATGCCTGGAAACTCTACGGACACCCATCATTCACACAGCCTGGCCTTTACCCGTCGGGCTCGGCTTACCTGGGCCGCGGCGCTGCCTCGCCTCCCTCGCTCATGCCCGCACCGCGCTCCTCCCCGGGCGGGGCCGTCCCGGCCCCTCGCACATCCCGGG